>NC_082706.1:17048283-17211054 GCF_030144855.1 Hypanus sabinus
TTATCAAAGTACATACACGCAGTGGCCACCTTATTAGGTATCTCCTGTACACCTGCTCGTTAATGCAAATATCTAATCAGCCAATCACGTGCCAACATCTCAATGCCATAAAAGCATTCAGGTGAAGAGATTTTGTTCGGACCAAAGATCAGAATGGGGAAGAAATGTGATCTTAATGATTTTGACCGTGGAACGATTGAACGCACAACACGCTGAGCCTTGAGAAGAGAATGGGCTACAGCAGCAGAAGACCAAGAACATTTATTTATTTATTTATACTTTAGCAAAACAACACAGAGTCCTTTGGGCCAACCTCTGACAAACTCGATTAACCCTAACCTAATCGTGGGACAATTTGCAATGGTGAATTAACCTATCCAGTATGTCTTTGAACTGAGGGAGGAAACTGAGGTGCCCAGAGAAAACCCCCAAGGCCATGGGGAAGAACGTATGAGCTCCTTTAAAACAGCAGCGGGAATTGAATGTTGAGTGTTGTTCTAACCACCATGTTACCGTGCTGCCCCAACATTCAGAAATACACTCAATGGCCACCTCCTGTACACAATAAAGAGCCACTGGGTGAATGTGTCACTATGTACTACTGTGAGATTCATTTTCTTGCAGGCAATTACAAGAAAATGAAGAAATACAATAGAATTTGTGAGAAACTAAACATAAACCGATGTACAAATAAAAAGTAGCTAATACTGAAAACATTGATTGTAGACTTCTCGAAAGTGAGTCTGTAGGTTGTAGAATCAGTTTAGAGCCCTTTTCCTTAATTTCATTGTGACCTATAATTTGATGTTAGTAATTTTCATTTCTGCAGGTGCCCCCGAGTTTACGTGAAAGGTTCCGGAGAAAAGTAAGCCTTTTGTTTCTCTGCTTTAGAATGGGGCTCTGCCCTAGAGAAAGGCTCCGGAGTCAGCCGTTCAAAGAAATGCAGCTGTTCCGAAAATCTCATCACGCTCTCAGATATCAGTAATGCTTCTCCACAGAGAAGCTTTAAACGGCTGGTCCATTCTGCAGGAAATTTTGGTTGCAAAATCTACCACACAATACAGGCAATTAAAACAGTTCTTTTCATGACCTTAGGATAAACCAACGTTCTTAACAGCCAATCATGTTTTTAGAAGTGCAGTCACTGTTGGTAATGTAGGCAATTATTTTGTTCTCTGTTTGCTAATGAAAATGCATAAGTATAAATTGTAGCACATCAGAAATAACCACCCTTCCGATAACTTGGACTGTCCAATATAAATTATATGTAGAATGACAGATCCCTGGTATAGGCGGAGATGTAATCAGGGGGTCTACATAGCTTATGTGCAAAATAACAGATCATCAGGAGAGAGGTACAGGCTGGAATGTAATTAAGAGGTTCAGAGTGCTTGCATAATAACAGACAATGGATTACAAGGTGGAACTTAACTGAAATGTTTGGATGTTTTTACACAGAGTAACTGGCAGCAGAAATGCACAGTACTTGGCAGTCTAATCAAGGGATTCAGATTGTTTGCTTGCCTTGCAACAGGCGTGAGCTACAAAGAAGTTGAAAGTTTGCTACACTTTCAGTACGGAGTGACAGGTACCAGCAGCAGAGAGTGGGCTACAATCCAACTGACGAAAGGAGAGTCTTCATTGCTGCTCCACTAACAGTACAGCACAGCTCAAATAATCCAGCTCAATCCTGCTTCCCCTCCTTATACTTATACTCTGCTTATACTTCCCACAGCCTCATGTGAGCAGCCAACATAATCAGGAATCCAAAATACATGAATTTCTACAAATTACACTGCAGATGCTGGGCTCAAATCTTTGTACGTGAGGAATTTCTACAGATGCTGGAAATCCTGGCCTACACACTTACAAAATGGTGAAGGAGCTTAGCACGTCCGTCAGCATCTATGGAGGGGAGTGAATAGTCAACTTTTCAGGCTGAGACCCTTCCTGGTCATTCTCTCTTCTCCCTTTTCAATCAGGGAGAAGATACAGAATTTGGACAGTAGGTACCACCAGCCTCAAGCTGCTATCCCACTGTTGAACAGACCTCTCATACACTAAAGATGACCTTTTTGATTTGCCAGTCTACCAAAAGTTCAAAGTAAGTTTTATTATCAAAGTACATATATGTCACATCTAAGATTTATTTTCTCTTTTCTTGTAGAGATTACTCAACAAACCTATAGAATAGTAACTATAGGACGACCAATGCCGAACTAGAGTGCAGAAGACGACAAACTACGCAAATGCAAATATAAATAAATATCTGTAAATAATGAGAATATGAGACGAAGAGTCCTTGAAGATGAGTCCATTGGTTGTGGGAATATTTCAGTGATGGGGCAAGTGAAGTAGAGTGAAGTTATCTCCATTTGTTCAAGAGCCTGTTGTTTGACAGATAGGTGTGAGTCCTAAGGCTCTAGTACCTTCTTCCTGATGGAAGCAGTGAGAAGCCTGATGGTTGAGGGGTAGTAACTGATGTTGTGCCACATCATGGCCATTCACTTTATTTATCCACCTGCACTGCACATTCTCTGAAACTGCAATACTGTATTCTGCATCAATGTGGGTGATGGAGGGTGCTGCACAGGACTGAAGAAAGTTGCAGCAAGTTGTGAACTTAGTCAGCTCCATCATGGGCACTTCCCATGACTCCATCACCCAGGACATGCAGAGGGGAAGAAGCCGTTCCCGAATCATTGAGTGTGTGCCTTCAGGCTCCTGCACACCCTTCCTCATGGTAACAGCGAGAAGTGGGGATGTCCTGGGTGATGGAGGTCCTTATTGATAGATGTCAGTTTTTTGAGTCAGCACTCCTTTGAGATATCCTTGGGAGGGTATGCCCATTGTGGAGCTGACTGAGTTCAAAACTTTCTGCAACTTATTTCCATCCTGCGCAGTGGCCATCACATACCAAATGTTGATGCAGCCAGTTCGAAGGTGTCGGAATGTGTAGCTACACTTGCAGGCTGTCCCCTGCACGTCCTCAGATCGTATTCGTTGTTAACACGGATGATGCATTTCACTGTATATTTCGATGTATACATGATTAATAAATAAATCTAATCTAACTTAATCCAGTGTTGAGGTATCAGGGAGTCTGCAGAATGACTTACACATTAGGAGAATGGGTGAAGAAACGGTAGGTGGAAAACAATGCAAAGAAATTTAGGGTCATGCACATAATGGAAAAAGGAATAAAGGCAAACACTATTCTCAAAACAGGGAGCAAATTCTGAAATTGGAGGTGCAAAGGCACTTGGGAATCCTAGTGCTGGATTCCCTAAAGAGTAATTTGCAGTTTGAGTTGGTCGTAAGGAAGGCAAATGTAATGTTAACATTCATTTTGAGAGGACTAGAATACAAAAGCAAGGACGTAATGCTGAGGCTTTATAAGGCATTTATCAGAACCCATAAGGAGTATTGTGAGCATTTACAGACCCCTTATCTAAGAAACTTTGGGTAGAATGAGCTCGTCAGCCTGGGAAGGCAGTCCATCTCAGAGAGGGAAAACTCTGATTTCAAACCTCCGTTGCCTTGCAGGCATACCGTCTCATGGGAAAGGCTTCGGGAGTAAACCCTGGGAACAAATCCAGAGCTGGTCCCTAAGGCAGTCCAACGTTGCCTTCAACCTCGCTCTGGCAACTCCTGTGACATCACTGGTGCCAAGCTGTATTGACCCTGCACTTCCCTTGGACAACATCAGTGACATGGAGAGGGGAGACTTGCTGCTTGGGCAACTGCCTGTCTCCCATACAACCTTGCCCAGGCCTGAGCCCTGGAGAGGCTGAAGCAAGACTTTCCAGGCACAGATCCATGGTCTCGCGAGACTGATGGATGTCATCCATCTAAGAAAAGATGCGTTGGGATTGGAGAGGGTTTATAGAAGGGTTATGAGGATAATCCCAGGAATGAGATTAATATATGAGGAGTGTTTGATGGCTCTATAGTTGTACTCGCTGGAGGTTTGAAGAACGAGGGGAAATCGCTTTGAACCTTATTGAATATTGTAAAGCCTAGGTAGAATAGACATAGAGAGATGTTTCCTGTTGAGAGACAGTCTAGGACTAGAGGGTACAACCTCAGAATAGAAGCATGTCCCTTTAGGACAGAGATGAGGAGGAGTTTCTTTTGGCAGAGGTTGGTGAATCTGTGGAAGTTCTTGTCACAGATGGCAGTGGAAGCCAAGCCATTGGGTGTATTTGAAGTGGAGGTTGTTAGGCTCTTGTTAAATAAGGACGTCAAAGATTGTGGGGAGAAGGCAGGAGAATAGCGTTGAGAGGGAAAATAAATCAGCCACAATCAAATGTACAGCAGACTTAATGGGCCAAATGGCCTGATTCTACTCCTAGGACTCAGGGTCTTATAGTCTTTGACTGAATATACTCTGTGTCAGGGCCTTCCAAGGTATCCGTGGTCAAGGTATTAGCAGAATTCGAGAAACCTCATCCTGCTAAGAGGATATCACTCTCCTCAAATTAGTCCTGTGGTTATTATCTTATCCTGAGGCTTTCCTCTTTGATTCTACTCTGAACAATGACATCAAGATCAGCAGAATGAAACTGAAAAATCACCCTACACTGACTTTATTAATTGCAGTGTAGATCACAATCCCACTGTAATCATTGTACCTTCGAACCCAGCTGCAGGAGCTTTCTTAAGGCATTCATTCCTAATTGTCCACTCAGTGATGGTATGGAGATTATGTCGCTACCAAAGGAAGTGTAAGGCACTCCTTCCATCTGCTTGCCTGCAGGTCACCCTTGGGCAAGGTGTAGCACCTGTTTAGCTCTCGATCAGGGTCACATGAAGTCATGGGAGCAGGTGGCGGATGGTCATATGAGCAGCTGGTGCAGATCACAAGTCCCAGTTGTGCGACCACTGATGCCAGGCAGACAATTTCTGAAGAGTATTGATAATGGCTGGGGTCACCCAGAAGAAGGAAATGGCAAACCACTTCTCAAGAAAAATAATTGCCACGAACTACCATGGACTTGGAAAGAACTTTTCACCTGTGTCATTTGACATGATACATAATGATGATGATAATGAATTATCCAGAAATGGCACGGTATAGTGACAAAACAGTTAGTGCTACTGCCTCTCCTGATCATTTCTAGTCAATCCAGATATCAGCCCTGATCTGTCTGTGTCAGAGTCTGTATGTTCTTGTTGCCATGGGTTTGAAAGTCAAAGTCAAAATTGAGTTTATGAGCATATACACAAGTACATGCATGCTCAGGTGCAATGGACAACTTATTTACAGCAGCATTACAGATAAATAGAAATATATTCACAACTTGTTCAATAGCAACATAAATTATGTTATTTATCATTTATTGAGAAATGGTTCAGAGTAGGCCCTTCTGGCCCTCCGAGCCGCACTGCCCAGTAACCCCTGATTTAATTGAGCCTAATCACTGGACAATTTACAATAACTAATTAACCCACCAACTGGTGTATCTTTGGATTGTGGGAGAAAACCGCAGCATCTGGAGGAAACCCACCCAGTCATAGGGCTAATGTGCAAACTCCTTACAGGCAGCAGTGGGAATTGAACCCATGTCTCTAGCACTGTAAAGCACTGTGCTACCCACTACAACACCATGCCATGCTTTACAGTATATAAGAAAGAACATAATTAGAACAAGAAAGGTCCACTGGATTGCAAAGTCATCATAACATTGCCTACTGAAGTAGTAATAAAGGTTATATAGCTTGGTTCAAGCACCAACACTCTGGCCACTGTGGTTTCTTTCCACATCCCAGGGACCTGCTATTAGGTTAAAAGGACACTGTAAAAGGAGATTTTATATAAACATATAAAATTATGAAAGGGATAGATAAGATAAAATCAGGAAAGTTGCTTTCACTGGTAGGTGACACTAGAACTAGGGGACATAACCTCAAGATTTGGGGGAGGAGATTTAGGACGGAGATGAGGAGGAATGGCTTTTCCCAGAGAGTGGTGAATCTATGGAATTCTTTGCCCAGTGAAGCAGTGGAGACTACCTCAGTAAATATATTTAAAACAACATTGGATAAATGCTTGCATAGTAGGGGAATTAAGGATTATGGGGAAAAGGCAGGTAGGTGGAGATGGCCAGATCAGGTGTGATATTACTGAGCGACAGAGTAAGCTCGACAGGCCAGATGGCCAACTCAAGCTCCTATTTATTATGTTCTAACTTATCCCTCAATTAAAAACAAATGAAAATGGAGTTGATAGATGGTCATTCGGAGTAAGATAAGGAGTGGGAAACAGGGTGAAAGGAATTGCTTTTTACTGGGAGCTGACATACTCTCCATGTGCTGAATGGTATACTTCTTTGTTATAGAAGTTTTAGATTTCAGTGGGTTACAGTGGGAATCAAGACAATTTCAGGGTCTGCGGAGAGCAGTTTAACTGGTTGCATCACCACCTGGTATGGAAATGCCGCTTCACAAGTGGGAAAAAAAGCTGCAGAGTGTTGTTAAGTTGGACAACTCCATCATGGGAACTAGATTCCCCAACATCAAGGACGTCTTCAAAAGGCAATGCCTTAAAAAAAAGGTGCCATACATCATTAAGGACCCCTCAATGCCCAAGTCATTCCCTCTTCTCACTGCTACCATCAGGAAGGAGGTACAGAAGCCTGAAACATACACTCACCATGTTAGGAACAGCTTCTTTCCCTTTGCCATCAAATTTCTGAATAGACATTGACCCCATGAACACTGCTTCACTAGTTTGCACTAATAATTTTAACTTATATTAGCTCAGTAGTGCAAAAAGAGAGCAAATATAGTGAGGTAGTGTTATGGGTTAACTGTTCATATGTATAACTAATTGTAATTTACAGTATATTTTACACATTGAACTTATGGCATATGTCAGTGATAATGCACCTGATTCTGATTCAATCATATTAGGTATGACAGAGTCAAGCAGAGCCCAGCAGGGCAATTTCCTTTCCCAAATACATGAAGTGAAGAGTTTCTTTGATGATCCTGTGATTAGGTATCTACCGTTGCTCATACAAACATTTTAATTCCAAATTTATTCTACTAATTACCATGTAGGCTTTCACAAGATGAGCTGGGAATTAAGCTTAAGCCCAAGACAAAAATAGAATGTTGAGGTAAACTGCTTCACTGGACAAAACCCAATTTTTCCATATTCACCACACAGACTTGGTCCACAGAACAAGCCCATTCCCCCACAGACTCTCCTCAAATTCCCATCAATTCCACCCCAGATGCTATCACTTGAGGCAATTTACATTGGTTAATTTATCTACCACCATACTTTTTGGGATGTGAGAGGAAACTGGAGCACCTGGGAGGAATCCATAGCAGGGGGCAGGGTTTGATGGCCGGGGAGTTGCACAGCCTCAGTTGGAACGAGGACTAGGCCTCAAGCCTTGGTGTTGGCTGTTTCCAGCCACCGGGAGAGAGGTGCCAGTTCTCTCCACCAGGGGCAGTGTGGTGCAGCATCCAGTCTGGAGTCAGTGCTGCTCTTCCAGCATTCGCTCAGCAGACGACAAGCTCTGTTGTGGTCATTTGAAGAATTTGGTGGCGTTGGATGGCTTGAGGTCGAACTCTCTAATTCAGTGGCTGTTTACTTCTAACATATTGGTGCCATGCATGCTTTGTGCTGAGCGTGACTCTTGGTATTGTGTTTGTACCTTGACCCCAGAGTAAAACTGCCTCATTTGGCTGTACTCATGACAATAAAAATTGAATTAATTTGGAGGGAGTCCATGTGGTCACAGGGAGAACATGCAAACCCCGCAAAGACTGCAGCAGGGTTCAGGATTGAACCTGTGCCACGGGGACAGTGAAACAGCAGCTCCATTAGCTGCACCATTGTGCCAGTCAATGGACTGCAAAGGAATGCACCCACTATGCATCAACCTTCCAACAGAAGCTAATAAGGAAATAATCAGATGGTCTCTATTAGTGGACGAATGGGATACATCCCATTAATAGACAGCACCACAGCATAATAGTTAGCATAACACTATTATAGCACCAGCGACCTGGGTTCAATTCCACTGCTGTCTGCACGGAGATTGTACGCTGTGTGGTAGCCTCCAGGCACTCTTGTTTCTTCCACATTTCAAAGACGTATGGGTTAATTGGTTATAAAGTTGTAACTATATGATGTGGGTTCATTGAGCTTGAAGGGCCAACTACCATGCTATATATCTAAATAAAAATTTTAAAAAACTAAATAGGATCCTCTGACAATTTAACCAGAATTATCAGCACATGAGTGAGAAGTTGCTGCTTCAATAATCCATCAGTTCTCATCAGGCTTTGCTTCCAGAGTTTTAGATCTATTTACACACTTTATCTGAGGGTCCTGAAGAAGGGATTCAGCCCAAAACATCGACTGGTTACTCAATTCTATAGGCGCTGCCTGACCTGCTGAGTTCCTCCAGCATTTTCTATTTCTATTTCCAGCTTCTGCGGACTTCTTTGTGCTTGCACATTAAATCGGATGCGTTCAGCATCTGACCTCCAAGTGCACCCTCTATAGTCAAGTTTGGAACAGCAGATGTTTTCATTCACTCCTCCAGGGCACTGGGAACTGTGGGGCTAACTAGGGCCCTGCCAGCTGATGTCTGGTAATGCACTAGAACCGACTGTGTTATGTTTCTGTATGAGCTATATCTGGAATGGGGACAACAGGTTCAGGTTCTCCTGAAGCAATGTAATGCAGTTGGCAAGGTTGTTCAGCATGCGCAGAAGTAAAGAATCTGGGTCTACTTGTGCATTTTGGACATGACAAGATTGAGATTAAGGTTCTTTTTGTCTGTCGCATGTGCATCGATACAAGAAATGGCTCATTTGCATCAATGATCAACACAGTCTGACTATGTGCAAGTGTTGCCTTGCTTCTGGCACCAACATAGCATGCCCAAAACTTACTGGTCCTGATCTCTGTAGGGAGATTGAAGGAGATCTCTCTGGGTTATGTCAGGTCATTGTTCTATATGAAACAACTGCTGCACTTGTTCTTATAACAGTGTATTTCCCACAAGCTATGGGAAATATACCACAATATTCTCATGGAACTGGAACAAGGAAGATCTACATGCCACATGGATGCTTTGCTTAAATATTGCAACCAAAGTTAGTTATTTTAGAATTTGTTTATTTATTTTATTTAAAGGCCCTTCCAGCCCAATGAGCCCACGCCACCTAATTACATCCACATGACTAACTGTCACTGCTGCCATCAGGTAGAAGGTACAAGAGCCTCAGGACTCACACCACCAGGTTCAGGAACAGTTATTACCCCTCAACCATCAGGCACCTGAACCAGAAGGGAAAACTTCACTCAACTTCACTTGCCTCATCATTGATCTGTTCCTACAACCTATGGACTCACTTTCAAGGGCTCTTCATCTCATGTTCTCCATATAGATATAGCTTATTTTCTTATTATTGTTGTTTTTTTCTTTTTCTTATTTGCACAGTTTGTTGTCTTCTGCACTCTGGTTAAATGCCCTATATTCTGTTTCAGTTATTATTCTATAGGTTTGTTGACTATGCCCACAAGAAAATGAATCTCAGGTTTGTTTCCATACTTAGACAATCAAATTTACTTGCATTTGAACTTAACCTTGGGAACTTGGGAGTAAACTGGAGCATCTGGAGGAAATTTATGCAGCCATGGGAAGAATGTAAAAGCTCCTTACAGGTAGCAGCAGGAATTGAACCCCAATTGCTGGCACTGTAATAGGGTTACACCAACTCCTATGCACATCATGCTGCCCCAATTTGTTTCAGGCAAACGGTAAAATATAGGCCTTCCTTTAGGAAGCCACAACTATTACATGCTTGAAGTGATCTTATCCTTTGTCAGCAAGGATAACTCTTGCTGCACTTTTAATTAGCTGAATTAAATTGAAACAAATGGTATCTATATAAATGAGTTGCTAGGGCAACATTTGCAATGTTTTTTGCAGCTTCTGTACTGAGTTAAATCAGCCTCGGGATGTAAAGCCTCCTGGAGTTTACAGCCTGTTAATGACTCTGTTAAGACAAGGTCAGCACCAGAAGCCAGGTCTAAGTTGGATGTCACTGTGTGCTGGAATTGGTCAGCCAGCTGCTGGAGGATTAAAACTAGGCTCGAAGGCACAATTGTAGTTAATCCTTCTTGTACCACTTCAACTAAAGTATAAAACTGGTCTCCCATGCAAGATATAAAAACAAGAGCTTTTGCAGATGCTGTAAATCTTGACCAACGCATACAAATTGCGGAGGAACTCAGCAAGTCAAACTGCATCTATTGAGGGAATTGAGTTGACATTTCAGGTTGAGACCCTTGCTGCATACAGGAGTTTGAAGAGGCAAATCTAGCTCTCCATGTGCCTAGATATAAATCTGATTGAACTGAGAAAGTTCCTTGGAGTTAGGCAAGAGAACACCCATAAGCAAGTGCGAAAAAAAAAGAACTCTGGTGAAACCTCTTTACCCAAAGATTAGTGAAGCTTCAAACCTTGTTACACATAGAATATTCACATAAGAGCATGTGAAATGCTGGGAGTACAGCCGCTCAGGTTTGTTCTGCCATTCACAAATCTGGTTCTCTGTCTCATTCACTATTTCTCTCCAATCCCATCTTATCGGAATGTCCAGACGTTTGCAGATCTCAGCCTTGAATGACTGAGCTTCCAGCACTCTCTGTGAGAGACCTTTCTGAACTCTAAATGAAGAAATGTAGTCTCCATACTCAGGAATGACAGTCCCCTATTCCTGATGTTTCATCCCAAGGAAACTGTTTCTCAACATTAACCCTGACAACCCCACTCACAATCTTGGATTTGTTTTAGATCATTCTTCCAAACTCCAGAGAGTTCAACCAAGCAGAAGCCGGGAAACTCCTGAGGTGGAAAGGATAGTATATTTTATAAGGCCATAAACTTCACAATAGAGTCATATAGTATGGAATCTGGCCCTTCAACCCAACACAGTGACCAAGATTCCCAATTAAGTTAATGTAATTTGCCCAAGTTTGGTCCATATCTCTCTAAGCTTTTTCTATCCATGTACCTTTTGGGTGTTGTTAATGTAACTGCATCAACCACTTTCTCTGGAGCTCATTCCATTTAAGCACCACCCTCTGGGTGAAGACGTTTTTCCTCAGGTTCCAATTAAATCTTCTTCTCTCACCCTAGACCCTCTGGTTCTTGATTTCCTTTTCTTAGGAAAAAGACTGTATGTGTTCAATGTATGCTCCTTGTGACTTGATCACCCGTCATTTTCCTATGTTCCAGTGAATAAAATCCTAGCCTCTACAACTCAGTCCAACAAATCCTAGCACAAACCTCATGAATCCACAAACTCTTTCCAGCTTAATGCCATCTTACTAAAAGCCGAGTGTCTAAACCTGAACACTACGTTCCAAATGTGGCGTCACCAAACTCTTGTACAACTGCAACTTAATGCCCTAATTTCTTTACCGAATGCTTTAATACCATATTAATGTTCAGTTGAAGAAAGCCATAAGGAGGCTTGTGGAAGGGACATTTGGATCAAATTGCCTTTCCAGAGACTTTATCACATAATAGAGCAAAATCAGAAGCTATTAACATCCTATTATTCCCAAAGACTAAACTTAGCATGATAACTCCAGCCTCTATCAGCTGTCCACAAAACCATGAGTATATTATCTGCACAAACTGGAGCTCAAATGATGGAGATGTGATCTAAGTATGACACAGAAGATTTGGTGGAGAGAGTGACAGAGTAGACCCAGAGTCCGGTTCCCTATGATGGAAAATCTGGAACCATACAGTGTGTTTTTTGGACAAGAGGGTCAACTGCTTAGAACTGAGATGTGAAGGAACTCCATTCCAAGCAGGTTGTAGATCTTTGGAACTGTAGGTGATCATGGACACTCAGTAACTGACTGACTTCAACACTAAGATCATTGGTTTTAGAGCGCAAAAGAAAATCCAGAGGATATGACAATGGGGATGTTTGAGAATAGAAGAGGTCATGATCTTATTGCATGCAGGATTTCTGGTGGCAAACCATTTTAATTCCAAACTCCAAACCCATTCCAATGTGTCACTCCATGGCATCCTCTTGATGGAGGAACAAAACCTTATATTCCGTTTAGGTAGTCTCCAACCTGATGGCGTGAATATTGATCTCCCTAACTTCTGGCATTTATTCCTACTCCCACTTTCTTCTTTTTCAATTCCCATGCTGGCTTCCCATTTAACTCATGTCTGCTCCTCACCTGTCTATCACCAGCCCCTCCTTCCCTTTCTACTATGGTCCAATCTCTTCTTATCAGAAACCTTCTTCATCATTCCTTTACTGTTTTCGTCTATCACCTCACAGACTCTGACTTTATCCCCACCCTCACCAACCTTGCTTCACCTAACACCACCCAACTTGCACTCCTTCCCCTCTCCCACTTCCTTATTCTGGCAGCATTAAGCAAGCGGTCTGTGTACCCAAGGTTAAGAACCACAACTGTAAAAACTTGTTTTAATCAAAATTCAAAATTCAAGATTCTCAGTACACAATTCTAAAGGAGAATGAAATGATTGTCACTTCTGATCCGCTGCAGGATAAGACCATAAAACCATAAGATATAGGAATTAGGCTATTTGGCCCATTGAGTCTGCTCTGCAATTTAATCATGATAGATCCTTTTTTCCTCTCTGCCCCAATCTCCTGCCTTCTCACCATATCCCTTCATGCCCTGACCAACCAAGAATCTATCAACCTCTACCTTAAATATACTTGGCCTCTACAGCTGCCTGTGGCAATGAATTCCACCAGTTCACCACTCTCTGACTAAAGAAATTCCTCCTCACCTCCATTCTAAAAGGATGCTCCTCCATTCTGAGGCTGTGTCCTCTGGTCCTAGACTATCCTGCCAAAGGAAACATTCTTTCCAATCCACTCTATCAAGGCCTTTCAGTGTTTGATAGTTTTCAAGTAGGTCAACTCTCAGTCTTCTGAATTCTAGTGAATACAGGCCCAGAGCCATCAATCGCTCTTCATATGATAAGCCATTCAATTCTTCATTTTTCATGAACCTCCTTTGAACCCTCTCCAGTGTCAGCACATTTGTTCAAAGATAAGGGGCCCTAAACTAATCACAACGCTCCAAGTGAGGCCTCATCAGTACTTTATAAAACCTGAGTATTACACCCTTCCTTTTATATCCTAGTCCTCTTGAAATAAATGCAAACATTGCATTTCCCTTCCTCACCACAGACTCAACCTGTAAACAAACCTTTAGAAATTTTAGCACAAGGATTTCCAAGTCACTTCGCTCCTCATATTTTTGAATTTTCTCTCCATTTAGAAACTAGTCTACCCTTTTATTTCTTATAGCAAAATGCATGACCTTACACATCCTGACACTGTATTCTATCTGTCATTTCTTTGCCCATTCTCCTAATCAACTTAAGTCCTTCTGTAGCCTCCCTACTTCTTCAAAACTATCTGCCTAACCACCTATCTTCGTATTGTTAGCAAACTTCGCAACAAAGCCATCAATTCCATCATCCAAGTCATTGGCATATAATGTACAAAGAAGGAGTCCCAAGACAAACCCCTGTGGAACACCACCAGTCACTGGCAGCCAATCAGAAAAGGATCCCTTTATTCCCACTCTTAGCATCCTGCCAATCAGCCATGCTAGTATCTGCCCTGTAATACCTTGGGTTCTAAACTTGTTAGAAGCCTCACGTGTGGCACCTTGTCAAAGGTCTTCTGAAAATCAAAGTACACAACATCAGTCAATTTTCCTTTGTCCACACTGCTTGTTATTTCTTCAAAGAATTCCAACATATTTCTCAGGAAAAATTTTCCCTTGAGAAAACTTTAGTGACTACAGCCTACTTTATCATGTGCCTCCAAGTACTCCAAACA
Source organism: Hypanus sabinus (assembly GCF_030144855.1). Classification (NCBI taxonomy): domain Eukaryota; kingdom Metazoa; phylum Chordata; class Chondrichthyes; order Myliobatiformes; family Dasyatidae; genus Hypanus; species Hypanus sabinus. The sequence continues at coordinate 17,062,180 of NC_082706.1, forward strand.
GCACAATAAGCCTAAAGAACACAATAAAAAAACAAAGAAACAATAAATATAAATATAAATACAATTCTATAACACATAACATAGAAGTAACTGTTATACGGTATAGATACACTGATTGTATGTACTGCACTCAAAAAGAAACTAGGTAATGTGTATGTTGGGGTGGTGGGGTGGATTAATGGGTGGGGGTGTTGCACAGCCTGATGGTTTGAGGGAAGTAATTGTTTTTGAGTCTGGTGGTCTTGGTATGGATGCTTTGCAACCTTTTCCTGATGTGAGTCCATAAGCAAGGGTATATAGGATCCTTCATGACATTTCTGGACTTTTCCCAGCACCTTTCTGTATATATGTCCTTGATGGCAGGTAGACCAGTGCTGATGATGCATTGGGTAGTTTTAATTACCTTTTGGAAAGTCTTCCTATCTGCTGCAGTGCAGCTTCTGTACCAATCACAACAGCAGCTTCCTTTGGTTTGTCAAAAAGTGGCCGTATCATGTTGGAACCAGCCTGCGCCCCATGGTCTCCTTCATACCAGCTTCTGAGGCTGCACTGTTCTGTAGACCTGTGCTTTCCAACACACATCTGGTTCCATGATCTCAGTCATTCCAAGAGGTGAAAGGGATAGAGGTAACAGCTGGAGCTCAGGTGGCAGAATCTGAGGCACTTCCCACAGACAAACCATTAGTCTACTGACAGCTCTCAAAGGCCTTTGCACATCTTCTAGGAATCTTCTGGATATTTAAAAAATAATAATTTTTTTACAAATTATAAATTCACTTGAAATATTTTAATTAGAACATTAATTAATAATAATATCATTTAAGTGAAGGAAAATACTTATCTCCACTTTGCTTTTTTTAATGAAGATTGCTGAGCACATTTAAAAGATTGAGGCTAGCTGCACCACCCACACCAATGTAGCTCTCCCTGGAGTGTCAAAGGAGTGCTGAGAGACTTCTTTTGAAAGTAAGAGAGTCACAAATAGAATAGACAGACAGAATCTTTTCCCCAGGGTGGTAATATCAAACACAAAGGGACATGGTTTTAAAGACAGAAGAGGGAGGCTTAAAGGCGACATAAGGGGCAAATAGTTTACACAGGAGAGTGGTAGGTGTTAAGAACACCTTATCAGGGTAATAATGGAAGCAGCCATGATGAGCCTGTCCACGGCCAATTCTTGCGCTAAAACGAGGCCTCCATCGGAGTGAAAGAGCAACAGCATATGATATGTCTGTGTACCCTCCAATCTGATGGTATGAATATCGATTTCTCCTTCAGCTGAACAGTGGTCCCTCACTCCACTATTCCACTATTCTCCAATCCGACCTTTTACTTCTTCTGATGTGCCTATTCCTTGGGTCCCCTCCTCCTTTCCTTTCTCTTAATGTCCACTCTCCTCTCCTATCAGATTCTTCCTTCTCCAGTCCTTGGCCTTGACCACCAGGCTTCACCTATCACCTTCCAGGCAGCCTCTTTCTCCTGCCCCCACCATTTAATTCAGGCATCTCCTCCCTTCCCTTTCAGTCCTGAAGAAGGGTCTCGGCCCAAAACGTCAACTGTTTACTGTTTTCCACAGGTACTGCCTGACCTGTTGCGTTCCCCTGCCATCTAGAGTGTGTTGCAGAAGAAGCAGTTTGGTGGAGTTTAAGAGGCTTTTCAGTCGACACATGAAGGGAATGGAAGGAAATGGATGATATGTGTATGTTTCTTATAAACTGGCACAGTATTGTGGGCTAAATGGCCTGTCCAGAGCACTACTTTTCTATGCTACGTCAAGGAACCAAAATGCAGGCTACCCCACTCTTTAGATCAAGTAATTACTGAACGTCCCTGGACTCAATGCTGGGAAAAAGGTGGACCAGGGAATCAGATGAACCTAGAGCAGAGGACTATAAATTCAAGGTGAAGGGGAGAAGGCATTCAAGTCCAGAATGAAGCTTTGGCATGCCAGCACCATCCAGCCCAGTCACATCCTGGATGAGCACTGAATACAACAAAAACCAGAGAAGAGGAAGAACACAGGATGAATTTAATTGCTGAACAAAGCGCAAGATAATCAACCTCATATTTCAGTACATCTGGGTGATGAGGCTCTTCACTAAAAACATTTAATCTCATCACTCTTGTTAGTCTTATCTTGAGTTTCTGTTGGTGCCTTCTTTCCACTGAAAACAAATTTTGTCCTTAGTTATTATCAGATTTGCCTGGAGAATTTTTCACACTGGACCTGGCAGCTGTAATATTCTCCCTATATTTGAAAGAAAGTGCGTTGAACTTGTTGAAAGGAAAAGTACTTGTGATCATCCTACCTGATCGGTACCTCCAGATCTTAGGAGGAGCAGGAGTAAGCTAACTGCACCCATGACCTGTTCTGCCATTCAGCAAGTCAAGTGATTGCTATTCATTAAGTTCAGTGGGTGTGGGGTGGGGGGCATGATGGAGCAACGGTTGGGGTTACACTTTTACATTGCCAGAGAATGAGGTTCAATTCCAGCCGTTGTCTCTAAGGAGTTTGTACATTCTCTTCGTGACTGAGTGGGCTTCCTCTAGGTTCTCTGGAATCATGCAATTGCAAAGATGGACATTGATTGTTCCAGGATGAATCATCCAAGATGGACAGATTGATGTTAGTATACTGTGGCTGCATTCCATTGGTGCCAGAAGCATGGTGACACTTGTGAGCTGCCCTCAGCATATCCTCAGACTGTATTGGTTGTTGACACAAGTGACACACTTCACTGTATATTTTGCTATTTCCATGTACATGTGACAAATAAAAGCAAGCTTTAAAAAAGAAATTAAGTCAATTCTTGGACTCAGTACTTTCTCGGACTTCCCCTACAACCATTGACTTCATGAGATTTAATATCTGTCACCCTTCAACGACAATATCTTCAATGAGTCAGTCTTCACGGTTGTCTGGATAGTGAATTCTAAAGACTCATGATGATCTGAGAGAAGAAATTTCTTCCTCATCTCTTAAATGGCTGACCCCTTATTCAAAACCAATGTCCCTGGTTCTAAATATCACTTTTCTACTATCTTACTCCACCCTCCAGCAATTAGGGAAACATCATCTCAGCATTTACCCTGTCAACTTCCCCCAGAATCCTACACAGTGTTTTACAAAAGTCTTAGACACATATATATTGCAAGGGAGCCTGTAGTAATTTTATGCATATGCCAGAATATACCTCCTTAAATATGAAGTCCAAAACTCTCTTCCACATACAGTCACAAAAACCCAAGAAAAGAGCATGAGCAGGCCACTCAGCCCTTTAGAGCTGCCCTATCCTTTAAAATGATCATTGCTGATCTATGTTGGCCTCAACTCCTCTCCTATGATAGTTCCCATAACTTTCAATTCCTTGACCTTGCAAATAGTTATCTACTTCCACCACAAATAAGTCCAGTGCTCTGACCTTCACTATCCCTGGGGGCAGAGAGTTCCATTCACTACCCTCTAGGGGAAGAAATTTCAAATACACTACCTCTACTGGCTCCCCTTTATCCACCCTGCTTGTTGCATCCTCAAAGAACTCTGTTTAATTTGTCAAATATGATTTCACCATCAGCATCACCATTATGTGCCGTGTCATATGACATGGGTGATCATAGTCAACCATCTGTCTTTAAACTGCAAGGGGTTATTGCCTGTGAAGAAGGCCCCTTTACACTGTTGTTCTTATTTGTTTTCTCTATCCATGATCATGATTGTTCTTGGCAAATTTTTCAATAGAAGTGGTTTGCCATTGCCATCTTCTGGGCAGTGTCTTCACAAGATGGGTGACCCCAGCCATTATCAATACTCTTCGGAGATTGCCCTTAACTTTCATAAAAGGTTCCATTTGTAAACACAAATGATTGCAGATGCTACAATATAGAGCAGAAACCAAATCACTAGAGGAATTCCAGAGGTTAGGCAGCACCTGTAGAGGTAAATGGACAGTTACCTTTCAGGTAGAAACCCTGCATGTGGATTGAAAGAAAAGGTGAAAATACCCCAAATAAAGAGGTGAAGGGAAGGGATGGAGCAAGAGCTAGCAAGCAATAGGTGGATCATTTCATTAGTTCAGCCAACATTGTGGGCCGAAGGGCCAGTTTCTATTATATCCTACATCCTATGGATCCTGGTGAGGAGGGACAACTGGCAGATGGAGGAGGGAAGAGTGGAGATAGCACCAGACACCGGGATTGACAGGTGGAGGCTGCAGAAGATGGAATCAGTAGGAAAGGAAGATGGACTATAGAACCAAATAAAGTTAGTGGGGTAGGCGGGAGAGATGACACAATAGGGCTGAGATAATAGGCAGAGGGAGTGAGTGAAGGATGGGAGTGTGTGATAGTGAGGGGTGAGGTGGACTGGGTGTAGGATCTGAGAAGCACAGGAGGGAAGAGAAAAAGAACAGTGGCCCAACTACCTCATATCTCCAGCAACCCACATTCAATCCTGACCTCAGGTATTGTCTGTGTGGAGTTTCACATTGTCTCGGGTTCCTTGGTTTCCTCCCACGTTCCAAAGGTATGTGGATCAGCAGGATAACAGCCCACTATCAATTAACCCTGGTGTGCGGTGACCGGCAGAGCTTGGAAAACATTGTGGGGAGAGCAAAAATGGAATTAACATCAGATCGGTACAAATCGGCGGCTCTTCAAGCACTGGCCGAAGGAGCTATTTCCAAACCGTATGAATCATTGCCTCTGTAAAATAAAAGCATGGAACCAACAATGATGGGGCTGGCAGATGAAGATAACAGTGGTGATTCGGTGGTGGTTAGTCCAACAGTCATTAGCACCTGTCAGAATGCAGGGAAGATAGCAGAGTACAAGTGAGAAGCACTGAAAGGTGCCTGAGTCTGCAACACCTAATTTGGGAGCTTCACCATTAAGCAACGTGGAGCTCTGAGGAAAGGTCATCCACCAGGAACGTTATCTCTGTTCTTCTCTCTCTGCAGATGACCTGTTTCCAGCATTTTCAGCTTTCACTTCAGATTTCCAGCATCTGTAATTTTTTTCTTTGCTTCTCAGTATAACAGCTACTTTTGCTTTAACAGCCTTTCTATTTCAAGATATTTTTAACTGAATTAAAATTCCCAAACTAGCATGATGGGATTTGAACTCACATTACACTGCATCATTACCTCAATACTGGGAATGGTGGCACAGTGATTAGATTACTGGTCTAATGATCCTTTAACATGAGTTCAAATCCTACAACGACAGCTGGGGAGCTTAAATTGAGCTAATTAAATAACCAGGCTTTCTTTTTAAAAGACTGGCCTCAGTAATGGTGACCATAAAATTATTGAATTGTTGCAAAAAACTACATTAGCTTCTTTGGAGTCCTTCAGCAAAGGGAAAGTGGTTTGGTCTATATGTGACTCCAGACTAGTGACAAAATGGTCAGTTCTCAGCTGCAGCCAAGAAGCAGGCCAGCAAGACACTCAGTTGCAATAAATAATGACCTCACCAGCACCATCCCTACCTTACAAATAAATAAATCAGTGGCCACTTTATTAGGTACAGGGACGAAACGTGGTGCTGTAGCTATCCACTTCAAGGTTCAACATGTTGTACATTCAGAGATGCTCTTCTGTACAATTCTCTGTGAACTCTGTGAGAATGCTATGTGTGAAAATCCCAGGCTTTCAACAGTTTTTGAGATGGTCAAATCACCCATCTGGCATCAACAATTACTCCGTGGTCAAAGTCACTTGGATCACATTTCTTCCCCATTCTGATGTTTGGTGTAAACAACAACTAAATCTCTTGACCATGGCTGCATGATTTATTCCAGTGAGTTTCCGCCTCATAATTGGTTGATTATATATTTGCATTAATAAATAAATGTACAGATGTACCTAATAAAGTGGCCACTGAGAGTACGTACTGTATCTACTTGTATATTGAGGAAAGATGGAGTAATGGTACAGATAGAGTAGTGACCCAGGTTTGATCCTGACTTCCTGTACTGGCTGTGTGGTGTTTGCAAACTCTTGCTGTGACCGTGTGAGTTTCCTCCGTGTGTTGTCCTAAAATTGTATTGGTTGGTATGTTATACCTAGTAGCTGGCATGTAACCGGTGGTAGAAGTTGAAGCTGATGGGAGGGTGGAGAGACTAAAATGAAATTAAATGTAAGATTAGCAAAAATTGGACGCTTGATTGTTGGTATAACTCAGTGGATAGAAGGATTTTCTGTCTGGATCTATGACTCGATGATGGGATTAGATTCATTTACATAGGACTAGTCTGCTCAGGCTGATCCATGTGTGAAAGAATGGTCATTGCGAGAATGGGAAGGCAACCAAATGTGAAAAACAGGGAGAGAGTGAATTAATATCTGGAAGGAGTGTGGTACAGAGAAAAGTGAATTCATTCTCTGCACTGTAATGTTAATTTTCACCTATTGACACCTTTGTGTAATATTAGTTAGAAGCTCTGTCAGACTCCCAAAATAATAAATCATTGCATTACCGAGTCTTTTGTGATGATATCTTAACTTTGATGGTTTTTCATGTTGATATAATTTACTGGTTCAGACCAGCTGTAGCACTTGTCAGAGATGATTTGTATCGATAAGTCCTGCATTAAAACAATAACAGAGCTTCTGACAAACATATGACAAAGACGAGAGGTACAAACTTCTTCTCAGGGATTGGCATTGGTTGGCAAAGACTGATCTTCTGGTCCTGCATCAAATATCCCCATTAGTGCTTTTGGTTGATAATCTTCCATTATGACCTCCTGGTTGATACCTCTATAGTGAACCATTCTGAGGTGCTGTTGTTCATAGTGAAATCCGGAATATTAAGCATCTACATTAACTTTGGAAAAACCCTAGATCATATTTCAAGGGTGTGACGAAAAATACTTATGGGCAAGAAAGAAGCAAGAAAGAATCAAAGGCTCAAAACATCGACTGTTATTCTGGCCGAGTAGTGCTATAACAACAACCTCTTACTCAATGTCAGCAAGACCAAAGAGCTGATATTAACTTCAGGAGAAAGGCATTCTCGTCAGAGGATCAAAGGGAGAGTGAGGGTCATCAACTTTAAAGTTTATGACGTTATTACTTCAGAGGACCTGTCCTGGGCCCAGCACAATTACAAAGAAAGCACAGCAGTGCTCCTACTTTCTTAGGACTTTGAGAAGATTCTGCATGACAAGCTTCTGTAGATGAATAGTTGAGAGTATATTGTCTGGCTGCATCACAGCCTAGCATAGAAACATCAATGCCCTGGAATGGAAAATCCTACAAAAAAGTGGACAGAGCCTAGTCCATCAAGCTAAAGCACTCCACACCGTTGAGCACATCTACATGAAGCATTGTTGCAGGAAAGCAGCATCCATCATCAGGAGCCCTCACCACACAGGACATGCTCTCTTCTCATAGCTGCCATCAGGAAGAAGGTACAAGAGCATCAGGATTCACCACCAGGTTCAGGAACAGTTATTACCCCTCAATCATCGAACTTCAACCAAAGGGAATAACTTCACTCAACTTCACTTGCCCCATCATTGAAAGGTACCTTCAACCTATGGACTCACTTTAAAGGACTCTTCATCTCATAGACTCTGTATTTATTGCTTATTTATTATTATAAATTCTTTCATTTTTGTGCTTGCTGAGTTTATTGCACACTGGTTGAACCCCTAAGTTGGTGTGGTGTTTCATTGATTCTATTACGGTTTTATAGATTTATTGAGTATGCCCTTAAGAAAATGGATCTCAGAACTGTGTATGGTGACATACATGTAGTTTGATAATAAATTTACTTTGAACTTTTTCCTCCATAAATGCTGCCTGACCTGTTGAATTCCTTCAGTATTTTGTGTGTGTTGCTCAAGTATCTGCCCCAGGAAGAGTTTCATTAGTGAGGAAGGAATAGGGAAAGCTAAATCCAAAAGTATCTTCTTCCTGACAAAATGCATGAAGCCTCATCTTGCCAACTCCAACAGCTGGGTTCCCCAAAGACATGCAAGAATACATTTCAAAGTCCTTTCTCCAGGGACTGGGGCCTGTTGTTTTTGAGAGAAAAAGTTACTGGTTTAAGTCCCACACAAACAGAAAAATTATTGGATGATGTTCCAATATGTTACTGGCAGACCTTGAGAACCGGGGTTCCCAATTTTTTATGCCGAGGATCAATACCATTAAACAAGAGGTCCCAAGTTGCGAACCGCTATTTTAGAAGGTACGATGCTAATCTGATGTCTTAGTCAAGAAATTGCTTCGCTGCATGATAGTAGTGTTTTGAGTAATCCCAATGGATTTGTAAAAGATGATAATAATTGGGATCTTCATTTGCAGGACTGACTATAGAAACATAGAAAACCTACAGCACAATAGAAGTCCTTCAACCCACAAAGCTGTGCCAAACATGTTCTTACCTTAGAACTACCTAGGCTTACCCATTACCCTCTGTTTTTCTAAGCTCCATGTACCTATCCAGGAGTCTCTTAAAAGACCCTATCGTATCTGCCTCCACCACCGTTGCCAGCAGCCCATTCCATGCCCTCACCACTCTGCATAAAAAACTTACCACTGACATCTTTTCTGTACCTACTTCCAAGCATCTTAAAACTGTGCCCTCTCGTGCCAGCCATTTCAGCCCCGGGAAAAAGCCTCTGACTATCTACATGATCAATGTCTCTCATCATCTTATATATCTCTATCAGGTCAACTCTCATCCTCCATCTCTTCAAGGAAAAAAGGCTGTGTTCACTCAACCTATTCTCATAAGGCATGCTCCCCAATCCAAGCAACATTCTTGTAAATTTCCTCTGCACCCTTTCTATGGTTTCCACATCCTTCCTGTAGTGAGGTGACCGGAATTGAGCACAGTACTCCAAGAGCGGTCTGACCAGAGTCCGATATAGCTGCAACATGACCCTCGGCTCTTAAACTCAATCCCACGGTTGATGAAGGCCAATGCACCGTATGCCTTCTTAACTACAGAGTCAACCTGCATAGCAGCTTTGAGTGTCCTATGTGAATTATTAATGTGAAGAAGTGCTACGTCAATGCAACATGTGCCATTAAATTCATCTATTCAAGTTCTCACATCTGGTACTACTTAACCAGCATCATCTCCTGTAACCTCAGAGGCCCAGATTTGACACTTCTCAGCAATTTAAAAAAGTTATCTGGGGTCTGAATGGACTACCAACTTAGGTGCCATCTGCATAACGTGCTTCTTGCTTTGCACACAAAATGGAGGTTCACTTGACCATGATATCAAAATACAACCTGTCCAAGGCCAACATTAGTCAGACGACTCGTGGTATTCCCCTCATCTGGCCCAAGCATTATAGTAAATCTAACAATCTCAGATGTATTATAGAAGCATCAACTGCTCTTCATGGACACAGGTAGCAAAAACTGAGTCAATTGAAGCGACTAGATAGAGTAGATGTGAGGAGCATTTTTCTGATAGTGGGGTGGGTGTTTAGGACCAGAGGTCATAGCCTCAGAATAGAATGGAGATGAGGACGAATTTCTTTAGCCAGACAATGGTGAAGCAGTGCAATTCATTCCTACAGTCAGCTATGGGCTATGTCAACGGGTATAATTTAAACAGAGGTATTTGTGATTTTTTTTGTTTATCAGTTCGTGCCTTTCCTTCTGTCTCAATTATACCAACAAACAGTTATAATTATGCAAATATAATAATTATATTGTCACACGATATGATAGTTAAGGTTTATATTTTGAAGAATGCTGAAAAATACTTAAAATATAAAAAGCATTAACTTCAATCAAACTGAAAAATGTTTAGATATGTAAGAGCCTTATTTATTGAGATAAAGTGTGGAAGAAACTCTTCTGACCCATCGAGCCGCACCACCCAAGAACCCCCAGTTTAGCCCCATCCAAATCACAGGACAATTTACAATGACCAATTAACCTACCGACCAGTTTGGCTTTGGACTGTAGTAGGAAACGCACATGGACATGGGGACAATGTACAAACTCCTTACAGGCTGCAGTGGGAATTGAACTTGGATCGCTGATGCTGTGAAGAATTGAGCTGATCAGTACGCACCATGCTGTCCTTGGTGGCCAATACTCTCACACGAGGTTGCGGCAAGAGGCGAGACCCATGTCCCAGCTGTCTCCGGGCTATCGAGCTTCCTGCTCACAGTGGTGTTCACCATAATTGAACACAGGAAGGGAAAAGGTTCATCTGGAAGGGTCAGAAGTTTATCCTCAATCATTTGCTTGATTAAAGTGACGTCACATACAAAGTCTTTTGAAGTCAGCTGAGCTGAGCTTCCAGAGCAGAGCAGAACAGTCCTCTTTTAGATGCAAAACACGTGCAACTGGGGAAATCAGAATCAGCTTATTATCATCGGCATATGATGTGAAATTTGTTATCTTTGTGGCAGCACTACAGTGCAATGCATAATAATGGAGAGAGAAAGAAAACTGTGAATTGCAGTAAATGTATATATTATGGCGGTCCAGCAGGGGTGGACATGGTTGATGACCCACTCTAGCATTCCTAGTGGTCAGCGCTCTTTATTGTTCTTGTTTTAAAATGTGCTTGTGGGATGTTCAAGTTCATTTATTGTTACAGTTTAGCTTGAGTTGTACAGTTGTTCACTTGTGTGCATGTGGGTCACCCTGACTGTAACTGGGGTGTGTAATAATCACCTCCCCCATTTGTATGTGACTGAGTGGGTTCTCTCCCTGGGTTGTAGTGCCTGGTCTGTTCTTGTGTTCGTCACAAAATAGTTGTTGAGTTAAACGAGGTTCCTCGTCTGGACCAAATGCTTGCCACGTCACTGTCGAGAGTGGGATTAGAAATCGGCGGCGAGACTGAAGAGCTACAACGTCAGATGGAGTGCCTTAAGATGCAGGGAGTAAGTCAAGGGACTGAGCAATATGCCCACCCCGCACAGCCGGGCTGGGTTTGAGAAGAGGGGACACCCAACCATAAGGAGAACCTGAGAACCGAGCATTGTGCCTTACAAGGGAACCCCGACGGGGCAAGAATACCCAGGCTCCCCAACCCTAGGGACACATCACCTGCCTCCCTGCGCCGGGGAGGCCAAGGTACAGCAGATATAGGAGGATGGGCAGCATGGCAGGCACCAGTAACTCCACCAGAGCAAGAGGAAGACCAACGGGACTCAGCAGTTCGCTCAGAAGGTCCACCCTGAAGCTCCCCACATACAATGGTACCAGCTGCCTGGAGTCTGAGCTGGTGCAAGCAAAACTTGCTGCATGGCACAATGGGTGGAGCCCCATCGAGACGGTGGGTGACTCTTGCCCTGGTACAAGACAGGGATGCCCTGCGGGCCCTCCTTGACCTAACATCAGCCGAGCAGTGTGACTACAGGGCCCTCATAGTGGCACTGGAGCAGCGTATTGAGCTGGAGCCCATGGAGGAAGCTATGAACGAACTCTGTGGCGCACAGTGCCATGTGGGAGAAAGCCTGGCCACGCCCACTGCAGATCTACAACTGTGCTCAGCACGGCCACCCCCAGTTCCCTCCCGCGGACCAGGAAGAGCTTGCCCTCCACGCCTTTGTAAAGGAGCTGACGCTGGAGTGCCATGGCAGCATGTTCGCCTGACCTCACCATCACCACCAACCGAGGCGATGGGAAAGGCACAGAAGGCTGAAGCAATACTACACCCCTAAGGCGTACTAGCATTGACTTGTGTCACCGAGGTGGAAGAGGAAACTGACGAGGAGGAGCCCGTGAGACTGGTACAATCAGCACCCGTTGGCCCTGCCACGTGCCACGGAGCAACCGTTGCTACCGGTGTGGTGAGGCAGGCCTTTTGGCCCAGGACTGCCCCACACCAGCACCACACCACAGCCCAGCACAGCCATTGGGAAATTCCGAGTGGGCCGCACCGCCCGAGACCTCCAGCAGAATCCCTCCACTGTTCCCTCTCTGTGTGGGCCGCTTGGGAAAGGAACAAGGCTTATACGTGGACTGCGTGGTGGAGGGCATCAGATGCCAAGCGTTGGTGGGCACAGGGTCAACCGTCACTATCTTCCACCTGGATGTCCTCACCAACACGGACCAGCCATCCCGCCTGGGTGGACAACGGTGAAATTATTCAGAGCGCACAAGTTTTGTCACTGGGCAAAAAAAATTGCACAGCACCAGACTTTTCTGCAGACTGGTCATTACAAAGTACAGGGAACATTAATCCCGTCTGCCTGCACATCCTTTCATTCTTCCTATTCATGTGTATGTCTAAAAACCTCTTAAGCATTGCTATTCTATCTGCTTTTTCTGGCACACTTTCCAAGCATCTGCTTCTCTCTGTGTAAAAAATACTTGCCCCACAAATCTCCTTTCAACATTTCCCCCCATCACATCTGAAACATATGCCTCTTGTATTTGACATTTCCATCCAAGGAAACAGATTCTGCCTATCCTGTCTATGCCTTTCATAACACAAATATCGGAGGGTAATGGTCAGTACAATGCCTTACAGTATCAGTGGCCCGGTTCAATCCCGCCCCTGCCTGTAAGGAGCTTGTACCTTCTCACCGTGATCATGTGGGTTTCCTCTGGGTGCTCCGGTTTCCTCTCACAGTCCAAAGATGTGCCAGTTGGGAGGATAATTGGTCATTGTAAATTCTCCCCTCATAAGGCTAGGACTACTGGGCAGTGTGGCTATTCAACGCTGTATCACAATAAATAAATAAAAACATATTATGTATTTCTGTCGGGTTGACCCTCAGCCTCTGACACTGCATAGAAAACACACCAGGTTTGTCCAATCTCTCCCTGAGGGCTAATATTCTCTATTCCAATCAATAACTATTTGATCTATTGTGATGAAAGATGATCGCAGTACGTAGCTCAGGGACCACTGAGCCCTCGAGATGTTAAGGTCACTGCCGTTGTTAGTCTGGTGAAACGAGTGGTCTGAGGGATGTCTAGTGCATGTGTCCTCACATGTTTAAAGTGTGGAGAGTGCTCTTGGGACCTGTACAAAGGTAGTGAGGAACATACATCAGTAAACAGCTCAAATTAACGTTAATTAGTATAATTACGATAATGAAAAGAGATATACTTGAGTAGAAGGAGACAAAGGTGTCTTGTTAAATGACCTCCTGAAATCTAACAGTTTAAGAGGGATCAAGTAATCACAAAGTTCCAATGTATATTACCTTAATTTACTAAATCCAATGCTTAATTAGATGCTAACAGGACTGTTTTCAAAAGATTTGTGATGTTGCAAAGCCATCTGTGACTTGCAAATAAGCCACAAATTATCCCAGTGTTTCTTCTCTCCAGTCTGGAATCTATTTTAAGGTATCACTGTGCAAGGTCATAAAATGTAAAAGACAGAGGCATGGGAGGTGGGGGTGGGCATGTTTTATGGTGGATGGGAGCATGTGGAGGAGTATGTTGTTGGATGGGGGAGGACCACTAATGAGCAAAAAATTATTTTATGTGATTTATGAGGCCTATGTAATTATATTCAGCAAATCTTCCATCATGCTGTCTAATCCATACTATTCAAGGAGGCGAAACCTTTACATTTACGTTCCATTTGGGATTGAAACAGTAGGCGAGTCTTGTTACAACTATGCTCGGCCTTGGAGAGGCCACACCAGGAGTTCTGCAAAGTATTTTCGTAGTACCAAGAGTACTGCAAATATTTTCTTAAAGAAATACTTGCAATGGAGAGCAATGCAGGGAAGACTCAACGGGTTACACACACAAAATGGTGGAGAAACTCAGCAGGTCAGGTTGCATCGATGGAGAAGAATAAATAGTCAATGTTTCAGGCCAAGACCCTTCAGAATCAGAATCAGATATAATAATACTGTTATATATCATGAAATTTGTTGTCTTTGCAGCAGCAGTACAATGTAATACATAACAATAGAGAAAAAATATGTAAATTACAGTAAGTATATTTATTAAATAATTAAATTAAATAAGCAGTGCACAAAAAAGGTAGTGAGGTGGTGTTCACCGGTCAATGTTCATTCAGGAATTGTATGGCTGTGTGCCTTCAGCAGGCCGGGGAGCAACTATGGAAAAGCGTGCACTTGACGTTTCAGGCTGAGTCCCTTCATTAGGTCTAGGTTCATTTCTTTGTTATGTGCCTTGTCATGACGTGGGCAAACATGCTCTTTTTGTTCTGGCATGTTCTTCTACAGAAGTGGTTTACCATTGTGCTCTTCTAGGCAGTGTCTTTACAGGGTGGGCGACCCCAGCCATTATCGATACTCTTCCGAGATTGGCTGGCGTCAGTGGTCACGCAACCCGGACGTGATGTGCACCAGCTGCTCATACGACCATCTACCACCTGCTCCCGTGGCTTCACGTGACCCTGATCACGGTGCTACACCTTGCCGAAGGGTTGACCTGCAGGGTAGTGGAGGGAAGGAGCACCTTACACCCCTCGTTGGTAGAGACGCATCTCCACCCTACCACCCCAATAAAAGCAATAAATAAGATGTTGGAGGATCTCAGCAGATGAAGCAGCATCTATGGAAGGAAATAGATAGACAATGTTTCAGGTCTGACTTCCTGCAGAATCACTGGGACAACCTGAGGTTTGGGCAATTTAAATGCCAGCCCAGATGGTCTGATAAGGCAGGGTGTCAGGACCAGAGGTGAGGGTCTGGCTGATTCTTTTGGCTCTTCCGTGACATTTCCTCTGCTCTCCGCCATGCCGTGAGACTGTTCCGGCTGCTCCAGGATTCGTGTTCGCGAGTTTCGCGATGATTTCCCCTGGTGTGGGATGAACTGAGACTGAGGCTGTGGGTGGTCCTGTTGCTCAAGGCTTCGTGTCTATGGACTCGACTCTGTTCTGAATGCTGCGTCTTGCATTGTTTGCAAGATTTGTGTTTTTTTCCTGTCTTTACATTGAGTGTTGGTCCTTTTTTAAACAATTGGTTTCTTTCAGATTACTTGTTTTGGTGCTGCCTATAAACAGATAAATCTCAAGGTTGCATCAAGATTGATAATAAATGTACTTTGAACTTCTGAACATTTTTTTTGCTCCTGGAGAATATGGTGTGTCCACCAAGGAATGAGAGATAACCTTACTGAATAGAAGATTCAACACACCATCTCAGCCTATTCTCCAAACTTGCCTCACCATTGCTCATGGATGTTGAGAGGACGTCTCCTCGCATGCTGGGCCCAAGACAAAGTGATCCTGTTTCGTCTCCAGGGCTCACCCATTCAAGGCAGATTTGAGGAAGAATTCCTTCTCGCAGGAGGAATTGGAATTGCCTTGATATTGTCACATTTACCAGTAGAATGAAAAGATTTTCTTGCACACTGTTCAGAGAGATCAAATTGATGTAAAATAATAGCTTAATGCAGAACGAAGCATTACACTTTAATCTTTGCTGCTCCCAAGACTGAAGACTGGGTGCAGAACTTTCCACTGTAGGGTCATGGGGATGTGCAATGTGAGGGGAGTTGCAGCCAAGATCAAATCAATCTTTTTGAATGATAGTAGCAGACTCAAAAGGCCTGCTCCTATTTCTGATGAGTTTAAGGCACAGTTTAAGCTTGACTGTCCCTAACACAGAGGAAGACAAATGGTGGGAGCCCTGTTGATCAAAGTCCCTGGTAAATACTTCAGTCACAACCAAAATTACCACATTGGGCCGTCGGTGCGCGTGTCAAATTGTGAGATCTTCTTGGGTAGCCAGGAGTACCAGGTTTCTCAATGCTGCACTGTCTGCCTGGACTTTAATGGTATAATCCTTCTCCATGGATTATCACCTTGTCGTGGTGGAGAAGCTTGTGTGGTCTTGAGATCCCGAGAGTGATGATGTCTGGAACTATGCTCCTGGTAGGGTCACCCATGGTGCTAAGGTTGAGGGTGATGTCCCTGACAAAGAACAATCCAACCAAGACCTCAACGGTGGAACAGGTGGATGAAGTTACTTTGAACTCAACGCTGTGAAGGCGAATGAAGGCTGCCATAAATCCATCAGCTCCAGTCACCATGGTTTCCATGCCACTAGATTAGTTGGTTGATTTGTGAAGTATCGTGTGCGATTTGGAGTGCAACAACATCAAGTACATGTTAAACAAATACATGCACAGGCGTCTTCGCTCTGTGGAGACGGAACAAAGACCACCATCCTCGACCTCGAGGGATAGCCACGACGGCGACAAATGGTATAATCGAGTATGATTTGAGATTATCCTAGTAGGACAGCATGGTAGCATGGGGGTTACAAAACACTTTATAGCATCAGTGATCACAAGATGAAGGTCCAATCTCGCCACAATCTGCATGACCTCCCCGTGACTGAGTGGGTTTCCTCTGTGTGCTCTGGTCTCCTCCCATATTCAAGATGCCTAAGTTAGGGTTAATGAGTTGTGGGCATGCTACCTTGGCCCTGGAAGCATGGTGACATTTGTGAGCTTCCCCCAGCACACCCTTGGACAGTGTTGGTCATTGAGACATTCAATAAATTTCACTGTATGCTAGGTGTACATGTGACAAATAAAGCTTATCTTTCCCCAAAGTGAAGTGTACAAATATGTGCTCGACGTGCACTTTGCACTGAAAGACGATGTTCTCTTCCTCTGCTCAATTATTTCTGTGGCCTTACTGAACCATCTGTATCCCTTGATTGGATAACCTGGTACCAAACTACTGAGTTCACAAGGGTTTAAATTTAGAATACTGGTTCCTGAGGGTTAGTCAAAGGTGTAATCTAATTGAGGTTTCCATGGTTTATATACAGAAGATGAATACCTATGTCTAATTTACAGGCTGGAATCTTATTAGAACCATGCTACGTGTCTGTGCTGTTCATGATGGATACGAGTGAGGTGCAGATTAGAATTCAGACTTGGGGTATGCATGAGTTATCCCTATGATAATGTATACTCAAGCACGTTGTGACTTGCAGATGGATTACACGGAGGATGATGGATACCTGGGAGTAAATTACATGCTGTGGTTTAATCAAAGGGATTCGGAATGTTTATATATAGGACGATACCTGGGAGTGATTTCTACACTGACAGAATCTGAAATGGCTTACAGTGAGAATGACTTGCAGAATTGGATCTAATAAAGGGATGTGATTTTACACACACACACACACACACACACACACACACACACACACACACACACACACACACTCTCTCTCTCTCTCTCTCTCTGTGCAAATCTTAGGCTCAAGTAAAAACTTCTGTAAGCCAAAAATGCTTAAAAATAATTAACTTAATATTTCTAAATATCAACAAATTGCTATAAAGAACAGTAAACAGTAAAAAAAAATGAATCAAATCAGTATTTGGTGTGGCCACCTTTAAAACCATCAATTCTCTTAGGTACACAGTCGTGCATTTTTAAAAGAAAATTGGCTGGTAGGTTGTTCCAAGCATCTTGGAGAACGTGCCACGGTTCTTCTATAGACTTCAGCTGTCTTGCTTAGGAATATCAGACAGTCTTAATGATATTGAGATCAGGGCTCTGTGTAGGTATTAGCATTTAAAACCATATAAAAAAATCTAAGGTGCTTAAGACTTTTCCACAGTAGTGTGTGTGTGTGTGTGTGTGTGTGTGTGTGTGTGTGTGTGTGTGTGTGTGTGTGTGTGTGTGTGTGTGTGTGAGTGTGTGTGTGTGAGAGTGTGTGTGTGTGTGAGTGTGAGTGTGAGTGTGAGTGTGTGTGTGTGTGTGTGTGTGTGTGTGAGATAATGCATACCCAGGAGAGCATTAAACCAGATGGGAACTAATTGTGATGCCCAGCCGACATACACTCAGTGACCATTTTATTAGGTATTCAGACCAAGAGTGTAGCTATGGGCACTCGCATGTGCCCTAGCTATGCCTGCCTCTTCGTGGGTTATATGCAACAGTCTATGCTCCAAATCTGTACTGATACTTCTCCCCAACTTTTCTTTCGCTACTTTGACGACTACATGGGGGCTGCTTCCTGCACCCATGCTGAGCTCGTCAGTTTCACCGACTTTGCCTCTAACTTCCACCCAGCCCTCAAATTCACCTGGTCCATCTCGGACACTTCTCTCCCCTTTCTCGATCTCCCGGTCTCCATCTCTGGAGACAGACTGTCCACTGACATCTTCTATAAACCCACTGACTCCCATAACTACCTTGATTATTCCTTCTCCCACCCTGCCAAATGTATAAATGCTATTCCCTATTCCCAGTTCCTCTGTCTCCGCCGCATCTGATCCCAGGATGAGGCTTTCCATTCCAGGACATCCCAAATGTCCTCTTTTTTTAAGAATTGTGGTTTCCCTTCTGCCATCATCAATGATGTCCTCACCTATATCTCCATTTCCCGCACTTTAGCCCTCACCTCATCCTCCCATCACCACAATAGGGACCGTGTCCCCCTTGTCCTCACCTACCACCCCACCAGCCTCCGGATCCAACGTATTATCCTCCGCAGCTTCCACCACCTTCAACAGGACCCCACCACTAAGCACATCTTTCCCTCTCTATTCCTTTCTGCTTTTCGCAGGGATCGTTCCCTCCACGACTGCCTGGTCCACACATCCCTCCCCACAGATCTCCCACCTGGTACTTATTCCAGTAAGTGCAAGTGCTACACCTATCCCTACACCTCCTCTCTTACCACCATTCAGGGCCCCAAACAGTCCTTCCAGGTGAGGCACCACTTCAATTGTGAGTCTGTTGGGGTCACCGGTGCTGTGGGTGTGGCCTCCTCTACATCGGCGAGACCCGACGCAGATTGGGGGACCACTTCGTCGAGCACCTCCGCTCCGTCGGCCACAACAGACAGGATCTCCTGGTTGCCACCCACTTCAACTCTGCTTCACATTCCCATTCGGATATGTCCATACATGGCCTCCTCTACTGCCATGATGAAGCCAAACTCAGGTTGGAGGAGCAACTCCTCATATACCATCGGGGTAGTCTCCAGCCCTTTGGTATGAACATTGAATTCTCCAACTTCTGGTGATTCCCTCCCTCTCCTTTCCCCCATCCCACTTTCACTCTGCCTCCTCTTCCAGCTGCCTATCACCTGTCTCATGCTTCTGCCTTCTTCTACTACCCATAGTGCCATCCCCTTACATTCCTTCTTCACCTCTCTGGCCTATCCCCTTCCTGCTTCCCCTCCCCGACCCTTGATCTTTCCTCTGATTGGTTTTTCACTTGGCACCTTCCACCCTTCCCCCACTTTCTTTATAGGGCCTCTACCCCCTTTCTTCAGTCCTGACAAAGGGTCTCGGCCCAAAACATTGACTGCTTGTTTCAACGGATGCTGCCCAACCTGCTGAGTTCATCCAGCTTGTTTGTATGTGTTGATTTGACCACAGCATCTGCAGTGTACTTTGTGTTTACCTGTACACCTGATTGTTAATATCTTAAGTATCTGCTCAGCCAATCATGTGGCAGTAAGTCAGTGCTCCAGACACTGAGCTGATTTGAAGAGCCTGAGAGTGGGTTCGGGCTGGGAGATGAAATCTGGGTCCAGAGCGAGCTGTTGGGTGGCGTGGCCTAGGCCCCGAGCAGTGGTGCCTGGGTCCTAGTGCAAGCTACAATATGCTGTTTATTCAGTTTAAATGCCGGCCCAGATTGGAGGCGAAAGCCGGTTTCGCTTGCTCCCCATGATGTTCTCTCCTCTCTCCAGCGCATGGATCCTTTGCTGTTGTGTTGTTCGGTCAATTTAACTACCAGCCCCAGATTGACAGAAAGGCCAGGATGTCACTTGGAACGAGAGCCAATTTCACTCGCTCTCAGTGATGGTCATCTCACTGAGGCTATGAATACTGTGCTGGTTACTATGCTCCATGCCCGTGAATATGATGAACTGTTTTATTTCTATTTTTATTCTTTTTTCCTTTAACTGGGTTCTTTCCAGTTTCTTCCACGTGGCTGCCTGTGAGCAAGCAAATCTCAAGGTTGTATAATCCATTCCTTCTTTAATAATAAATGTACTTGAATCTTGAGTATCTCAGGAACTGCTGATATCCAGGGATTGTCACATGCAACAATCTCTGGAGTTTACAGGGAATGGTACAAAAGACAAAAACAGTGCACAGTAATTCCGTTGGGAGATAAAAAAGTCTTGTTAACGAGAGAGGTCAGAGAGGAGAATGGCCGGACTGGTTCAAGCTGACTTGAAGGTGACAATAATTCAAATAACTACATGTTACAACCGTGATGTGCAGAAGAGCATCTCTGAATGCCCAACACATCGAACCTCGAAGTGGATGGGCTACAACAGCAGAAGACTATGAACATGCACTGAATGGCCACTTTACTAGAAGTACCTAATAAAGTGGCCACTGTGTATAAGTACAGAATGATAATTACCTAGGTATGAGTTATAGGCTGGAGTCTAATCAATGGAGTTGGATTACTTATATACAGATTAATGGATACCTCAGAGTGAGTTATAGGCTTGAATCAGATTGGGAATTACCAATGGTTTTAATATCGAACAGCGTATGCTTTGGTGTGAGTTGCAGGCAAGAATTTAATTGATTGGTTAGAGTGTTATTATAAACTAAAAGAACAAACCTTGGAAATTGTGTGAAGCTATACTCTGAACCTCAGAATCTAATTGAACATTTTGCTTCACTAGTTTTGAGGTTGTGCCTTCAATTACAGTGAGGACTGCTACTGAGTGGCTTATCTTTCTCCAGGAGTAAATGAAATGCCAGTTTTCCAGCATAATTAGAAAGTCAGATCAACCCACATAAAATAAATAAATTGACTTTTTATCATGGATGGAAAACCTGATTGCAAGCTTGGATCTGTTTGTTCATTTCCATGTCGCTGCTCATTTTCTGCCTTTCCCTCCTGGAGGCACGGACGTCTGTTCTTGGTCTCGGATCACAGACACTGAACGTCTCTCTGATTCTTCCCAGTTCTCATTGTAGGGCGCTCGTGCTGTTGAGCTATCACACAATGGGGGCTGTCAGAAGAGAGCCACCCAGCATTCAGGGTTTCTACACTGGCCTGCGAAGGTGTTCTGTATAAGGATACTGAGACCATAGAACCATAGAATATTACAGCACAGTACAGGCCCTTCAGCCCTCCATGTTCTGCCAACCCATATAATCCTTAAAAAAAGTACTAAACCCACACTACCCCATAACCCTCTATTTTTCTTTCATCCATGTGCCTGTCCAAGAGGCTCTTAAATACCCCTAATGTTTTAGCCTCCACCACCATCCCTGGCAAGTCATTCCAGGCACACACAACCCTCTGTATAAAAAACTTACCCCTGATGTCTCCCCTAAACTTCCCTCCCTTAATTTTGTACATATGCCCTCTGGTGGTTGCTATTGGTGCCCTGGGAAACGGGTACTGACTATCCAGCCTGTCTATGCCTCTCATAATCTTGTAGACCTCTATCAAGTTCCCTCTCATTTTTCTACGCTCCAAAGAGAAATGTCCCAGCTCTGCTAACCTTGCTTCATATGACTTGTTCTCCAAACCAGGCAACATCCTGGTAAATCTCCTCTGCACCTTCTCCATAGCTTCCACATCCTTCCTATAATGAGGTGACCAGAATTGAACACAATACTCTAAGTGCGCTCTCACCTGAGATTTGCAGAGTTGCAACATGACCTCTCTACTCTTGAACCCAACCCCCTGTTAATGAAGCCTAGCATCCCATAGGCCTTCTTAACTACCCAATCAACCTGCACAGCGAACTTGAGGGATGTATGGATTTGAACCCCAAGGTCCTTTTGTTCATCCACACTCTTAAGTAACTTACCATTAATCGTATACTCAGTCTTCTGGTTTGTCCTTCCAAAATGCATCATCTCAATTGAACTATTCATGGGAAATGGCATTACTACCCTTACTGGCCCTTAGAAGAGTACAGCACAGGAACACTGGTCCACAAGGTTGCACTGAAGAAATTAAGCACTGAACTGAACTAGTCCCTTCTGCCCACAACATGCCGGCATCCCTCCATTCTCTGCTTATTCATGACTCTAAGAGTCCTTTAAACATTACTATCATATCTGTCTCCACCATCCCCCCCAGCAGTGCATTCCAGACACCCTCTTCTCTCTCTATATAAAAAAATTGAACCTTACACCTCTTTTGTATATCTCTATATGACCTCCTCTCATTCTCCTGCACTTAAGGGAATAAAATCATAACTTATTCAACCTCAAGTTCGCAAGCCCTGGCAATAAATTTGTAATTTTCTCTGAACTTCAAATTTACTGATATATTTCCTGTAGGGAGGTGACCAGAACTGTACACAAATTCTACTTCTTATACAACTTCTGTACTCAATGTCCTGATTTATGAAGGTCAATCTGCCAAAAATTCTCTTTACAACCCTACCTACCCTATTTAAAACAATTTATTATTTTCAGTATCTTTTATAAATACTTTAATCGACATGAAATGTTTTTAATTACTTTCAAAAAAATGGCTATTAAAACCAACCCAGAAGTCTTTAACAGCATCAGGCTGCCGGAAGACCCAGAGGCAGTGTAGAGATGGGGGCCTCATGGTTTTTCACCCCAGGCTCATCTGCCACTAAGGTTTTTCTCCACCTCACAGGACCGCAGACTGAGAGCCTTCAGGTAAAAATCCAACATATAGAGGCTCGGAAATGAAAAGCGGCCAAGCATATACCCCATGGGCAGCAGACTGGATGTTACTATTATCCCATCCAATAAGGGGACAAGCTCTATAGCACCGCCCCATCTGCTGATTCAGCCAACCCAACGTGAAACAGAGGCCGCGACTGTAATGTCCTAAATTGCACCCGTTCTCTGCAAGTTTATAGTTCAGGAACAAATGCTTTGCATTGGCCCTAATTATTTCTCCTTGATTTGGATGAATTAATTTATTTGAGACCTGGAATTAAATTTAATAATTCCAAGAAAGGTGCTCACTTCCATCTCCTCTGATTTTCATGCCTCCTACACACACCTCCACTTTCATCCTCAATATCTCCTGCCCTATCCCTTTATCCATTGGTGTCCAAAAATTATATGCATTATTAATTTCATTTGGATATATTCACCAAGTGAGCACAATCGGGGAGAAACTGTCGAAAGGCTCACAATACCCCATGGAAAGAATGACCAATTCTTTATCATGAACTGTGAACCCCAGATTAAACGCCCAGTTGCATGTGATTCAAACTTTTTATATCCACCCTTCAGAATGCTGTACATTTTACATAGGTTATTTCCTCTTAATCTTCTGAATTCCAGAGGATATAGTCCGCAGTCTCGCTTCATTTGGCAGCCGTCTCATGGCAGGAATAAGCTTGGAGTATATGGTACAGAGCACCTGCTCTCTAATGGGCTTTCAGGAACTAGCCACTCTTTTTAGCTAGAGACAGTTCTAAACAGGATGGATTAATTTTATACCCGATTATAGCCAGCGGTGATAATGAGGACAAGCTCCCTTTACCTACTAAATCCTCTTTAGCTATCCTCTAGCTTCTGACAGCTCCTGGCCTTCACACATGGCTTAGCTACTAAGCTTGGCAGAACTGTTTCTACTGACAGGAGAAGGGACAAAGGTGGGTTACTGGTGCCTTAAAACCAGTCACTTTGGGCAGATAGGGCTCATCAGCCCTAAGAGGCAGCTCATCAAGGGGAAGGAAAAGACTGATCTCAAACCTCTGCTGCCCTGCTCCACTTGTACTGCCCTAGCTTGTTTGTGTACTGGCTTGTATATCATATAGACAGTTGGCATGCAACATCCATGGTTGACTCCAACCAATGGAGGCCTCAGAGATATCATGTACTGGGCAAATATGGAGAGAAAGTTGCCAGATGAAATGATTCAGACAGGTAGATTAACAATGTTTAAAAGGAACCTGGACAGGTACATTGGTAGGAAAAGTTTAGAGGGATACGGACCAGGTAAATGGGACCAGTGTGGATGTGAATCATGGTCGACTCAGACCAGTTGGGCAGAAGGGCCTATTTTGTGTGCTGTATTACTCTATGATTTGTGCAAGAATCCAAACTTCAGAGTGACTATTGCAATTGTCGTTGATAAATCTAATTAAGGAGGCATCAATTCAACTTGATCGTTGCTACCAATAGCAGTGATGTCATTAAATTGGCACAGTTGCATGAAAATAAATCATTTTAAATCCACCCTTTTCATGCCCTTAAGAATGCTGTACAATTTACATCAATTATCTCCTCTTACTCTTCCGAATTCCAGAAAATATTCCAGAAAATTCCAGAAAATCACAATGAAGAATTCTTGCGATCAGCAAATTGGGAAGATAAATGCACTATTTTTATAAAACATATTTTAAGATTGAGACAGAAGCTTAATTGGCATCAATACACTAAAAATACCTTGTCAAATTACTTCATATTTTTATTTTTTATTCTGAGGGAATTCAGTCCAACACATATAATAATGGATTTTCAGGCCAGAGAAGTGGCAGGGTGGAGATTCACTTCTACTAAAGGAGGTGAAAGGTGCTCTTTCCTCCGCTAGCCTGCAGGTCACCTTTGGACAAGGTGTACCACATGCTTAGCCCCCCAATCAGAGTCACATGAAGCCATAGGAGGAGGTGGTAGGTGGGCATATGAGCAGCTGGTACATATCACAAGTCCTGGTTACACGACCACTGATTCCAGGCAGACAACCTCTAAAGAGTATTGATAATGCCTGGGGGGAGGGTCACCTGCCTTGTAAAAAACACTGTCCAGAAGAAGGCAATGACAAAGCACTTCCGTAGAAAAAGTTCTCATAGTCTGTGGTCATCCACCTCATATGACACAGCACATAATGATCAGTAACACTGAGAGGTGGTGAGAAAACATCAGCTTGGAACACTGTTGAAAACTCAATAATATCTCAGTCAACAGGATGCAACATTTTCAGTGTTTCTACAGCAAGAACGTAGCACAAGAAGTTAAATTGTTGGAAAGTCTTCAATTTCAAGCAGTTTTGAGCTTCTGGGTGTCAATACCTCTGAGGAACTGACCTGGGCTCAACATATTGATGCAGCTACAAAGAAGGCACGACAGCGGCTATACATCATTAGGAGTGTGAGAGGATTTGGTGCGTCTCCAAAAAACCACTCGCAAATTTCTACAGATGTACTGTGGAGAGCACTTTAATTGGCTGCATCACCGTCCGGTATGGGGGTGGGGGGGGTGGCTACTGCACAGGATCGAAATAAGCTGCAGAGAGCTGTAAACTTAGCTCCATCATGGGTATGAGCCTCTGTAGTATCCAGGTCACATTGAAGGAGTGATACTTCAAAAAGTCAGCATCCATCACTAAGGACTCCCCCTCCTCCCCGTCACCCAGGTCAGGCCTTGTTCTCACTGTTACCATCAGGAAAGAGGCATAGAAGTCCGAAGGCACATGCTCAATGATTCAGGAACAGTCATGGCAATTGACCATGACCAGTTAACCTACCACCCTTGCATCCCCGTGATACAGGAGGAAACTAGAACACCTGGTGGAAACCCACAATGTAACAGGTAGAATGTACAGATGCAACACAGACAGTAGCTGAGGTCTTCAAGCTGTACCCATGTGATACCATTGTCCTCACAGTTGTGGGATGTGGCAATGATGTTGTCCAGAAGATTCTTCAAAGACCAAGAGTATAGAATGTCAGCAAGACCAAGAAGCTGATTATTGACCTCAGGAGGAGGAAATCAGAGGGCCATGAGACAGTTCTCATTGAAGGATCAGAAGTGGAGTGGGTCAGAAACTTTAAATTCCTTGGCGTTATTACCTTGGAGGACTTGTCCTGGGTCCAGCACATAAGTACAATTGCAATGCGAGCAAGGCAGCGCCTCTACTTTCTTAAGAGTTTTTGAAGATCCAGCTTGACATCTAAAAATTTGACAAGCTTCCCTAGATGTTTGGTACAGAGGATATTGACTGGCTGCATCACTGTCTCGTATGGAAACACCAATGCCTTTTAATGGAAAATCCTACAAAATGTAGTGGTTAAAAGGCCTAGTCACCACTGAGAGCATCTACGTGGAATGCGTCGCAGGAAAGCAGCATCATCAGGGGCTCCCGACACCCAGGATATGCTCTCTTCATACTGCGCCCATCAGGAAGATGGTACAGGAGCTTCAGGAACAGTTACTCCCTGTCAACTATCAGGCTCTTGAGCCAGAGGGGATAACATCACTCAACTTCACTTACCCCATCATTAAAATGTTCTCACAACCTATGGACTCACTTTTAAGGATTCTTCATCTCATATTCTTGATATTTATTGCTTATTTATTTATTATTACTATTTCTTCCTTTTTGTATATGTACAGTTTGCTGTCTATTGCACACCAGATGAATGCCCCAGTTGGTGTAGTCCTTTATTGATTCTGTTATGGTTATTATTCTATTATGGATTTATTGAGCATGCCCGCAAGAACGTGAACCTCAGTGTTGAATATGGTGACATATATGTATTTGATAATAAATGTACTTCCATCTTTGAATATATGAGGGGTGATTGATAAGTTCATGACCTAAGGTAGAAGGAGTCAATTTTAGAAAACCTAGCACATTTATTTTTCAGCTTAGTCCCCTCCTACATTTGCACACTTAGTCCAGCGGTCGTGGAGCATACGGATCCCTTCTTTGTAGAAGTCGGCATCTTGGCCCTCCAGAAGTGGTCGAAAGCAGGGGTGATTGATAAGTTTGTGGCCTAAGGTGAAGGGAGATGAGTTATACAGCTCTCATTACATGCACGTGCAGTTCAATTCTTTGATTATGCAGAAAGTTTGAAGTTAATAACTCACCTCTTCCACCTTGGGCCACGGACCTATCAATCACCCCTGCTGTGGACCACCACTTCTGGAGGTCCAAGATGTCACCTCTACAAAGAAGGGATCTGTCAGCTCCACGACCGCTGGACTAAGTGTGTAAATGTAGGAGGAGACTATGTTGAAAAATAAATGTGCTATGTTTTCTAAAACTGACTTCTTCTACCTTAGGCCATGAACTTATCAATCAGCCGTCGTAGTGCAAATCATATAGTTACAGCTGTTTTATTAGATGCTTGTCATAGTACATGCTAACAGGATCAGCCTGTACCAGCAAGGAAGGCAGTTAAGAAGTAATAAAGGAACTTGAGCATATATTTCCCCTTTATCCTGAACCAATTTAGATAAGGAACCTATGAACAGGTACTGACTGAATCACATTTCAGCTTTGCAGTCAAAGCAACTATAGCAGTACAGAACCAAATGTACTACAAGTTACTAAAGGTTTACAGGGAAATAGTGATTACACAAATATATGAGCAAGCATAAAGAAAGCTAAAGCTACAAGGACAAACACAATAAAAGCAGTTATCTGGACCCTAATCCAACACAGTGAACAGAGAAGGTAACTGATAGCTTTATCATCATTTTAGACACAAATTCCATGTGACTTTGCCATTTCTTAGTCTGGCTCATTCTCCCTACAGATTTCAAAAGCGTAGACATTCATGACATTGCTCAATTATCCCTTGTTGCTCTTAATATCCAGGCTTGGTGCGACAGGACCACTATACTCAGTTTACATCAGTCTTAATCACGGACCTCAAAAGTTCAGACCAGACAGCAGAAGAATAGAAGAGGCCTAGACAATATCCTGAATGAGATGGCAGATTACTACCCAAACTATTTTGGGCACCATATCTGAAAAAAGGATGTGCAGGCATTAGAGAGGGTCCAGAGGTTTATGAGAATTATCCTGGGAATGTAAGTGTAATGCATGAGGAGAGTTTGATGGCTCTGGGTCTGTACTTACAGGAATTTAGAAGAATGATAGGGGAATCTCACTGAAACCTACAGAATATTGAAAGGCCTAGACAGGGTAGATGTTGAAAGGATATTTCCTATAGTGGGGGAGTATAGGATCATAGGGCACAAACTCAGGACAGAAGGACATCCCTTTAGAACAGAGATGGGAAGGAATTTATTTCTCCAGAATGTGTTGAATCTGTGGAATTCATTGCCATAGATGATCGTCAAGGCCAAGTTATTGGGTAGATTTAAAGTGGTGTTTGATAGATTCTCGATGAGTAAAGGGATCAAAGGTTATGGAGAGAATGTTGTCCTGAGGGAAAATTAAATCAGCCAAGATAGAATGGAGGAGCAGACCAGATAGGTTGAATAGCCTAATTCTGCTGTCATGTTTTCTGGTCTTATGGTCAAACCTGATGCTGACAATACTCATATCAAAGTTTTACATCAAGTATTCCAAGCTGAGCAAGAAAATGTGTGTTTCATTCATGAGAAATCACAAATAAGAGGACCTGGTTACAAGAAATGTGGCTGACATTTAAAGCAGATGTGCATATAATTTTTTTTTCTCTCACACTTTCATAAATCTCTGCAAACCTCTGCCGCAGAAGTCAGTGGAAATCAGATATATCACCAAGGAGATGGATAAGTATTTGAAAGACAAGAAATTGAGGGCAATGGAAAACTGGTGCAGAAGAAAAAGTGAGGCCAGCACAAATCAACTATGATCATATTAAATGGGAGGAGGCTTGAGGGGCCTGGTGGCCTATCACTGTTCCTATTTTTCTTATATTCCTGCCAGGAGCATTATAGGTTAACGGGGAATAACACATTTCATACCTAATTATCTATGAGTCATTATAAAACATGGAAACAAGCTCTTCAGCCCACCTCATCCATGCCAACCATGGTGCCCACCAAGGTAATCCCATTGCCCATGTTTGGCCTATATCACTGCAAATCTCTCCTGTCTATGTCCCTCTGCAAGTTGTAAAGTCTGGAAAAGATACGTAAGGCATGAGAAAAAGCTTAATGCTCTCCACTGTTTCTACCCCAGGTGTAATCGAGAGTTCTTGTGCCAGACCAAGTCCCAACATAAAGACCCAAGGCCATTATTCTACACTCATTACTGGGGTGAAATGGCCACCTTTATTGGATAGATAGTAGCTGTATTCCCTAGGACATTCTGAATGATGAGCACCATGTGCAAAATGCTAGAGGAACACAACAAGTCAGGTAGCATCAATGGAGGAGAATAAGCAATTTGCATTTCAGGACTAGAAAGGAAGGGGGCAAAAACCAAATTAAGGAGGTGGGGAAGGAGTACAGGTTTGTGGGTGATTGGTGAAACATGGTGAGGGGGAAGGAGATGGGTATGGGAGGGAATATGAAGGAAGAAGCTGGGAGGTGATAGCTTTTAAAGGTAAGGGATAATGAAGAACGAAACTGATATGAGAGAACAGTGAAGCATGAAAGCAAAGGAAGGAGGGGCACCAGAGGGAAGTGATGAGCAGGTGAGAAGACGAGATAGGGTGAGGGGGAACCAGAATAAGGAATGGAATAAAAAGAGAAGGGGGAAGGGTTGAAAATACTGGAAGTTAGAAAAATCAATGTTCAGGCCATCTGGTTGGCAGCTACCCACACAGAATATGAGGTGTTGCTCCTCCAACCTGAGATGATTTGTCATGGCAGTAGAGGAAGCCATGGACCAAAATGTCAGAATGGGAACAGGAAATTGAATTGAAATGGGTGGCCACCAGGAAATCCTTCATTTTGTGGTGGGTGGAGTGAAGGTGCTTGACAAAGCAGTTCCTCAATCTATGTCAGGGCTCACCAATGTAGAGCAGGTTGCACCAGGAGCACCAGGTTCAGTGGATGACCCTGACAGACTTGTGGGTAAAGTGTTGCCTCACCTGGAAGGATGTTCGGGGTTCACACCTTCAAGATTTCCAGCATCTGCAGAGTTTTTTGTGTTTATTATTCTGCATACTGAACCAGCCATAGCTTGACTTCAACATCTCCACCACAAAGACAACCCCATGATACAGCAAGGGACATCGATGACAGGGTTCACACTCCTGGAGACTGACTCTTCAAGAGGGGAGCAAAGGATATGTAAGCCCGGGCAGCTATGTGGAGGATACAGAGCAAGCAGGGGTCAGCAACACTAGTAACCCATGTGCCACAAAGGCAACAGAGACAAACAGACCAGATTGGGGTTCCAGACCAGTAAGAGCCAAGCCATTGTCTTATGATGATGGAAGACAACCTGCCATGGGAAGGGGGTAAAACTAGACTGCGCACCCAGTTTCAAAAGCTCCATACTATCTTCGAAAACCAAGGTTAACAAACAAATCACTGTTCGGCGAATTCCAGTTGGGCTGTTCATATATTGATCCATGCCCTCCTACCTCGGTACTCAGTTGCTCTGGATGAAAGCATCTGTTGGGGACACTCACATTGCAATAATCTTCCTGCGGTCCCCATAAGTGGAACCTTAGGTGGTCAACCCACCTAAAAACCAGCAGAGGTTCCCTGTTCAGGTGCGACAGCTGTAGGAGTGCCCTCTAATGTTAGGAGAAAGGTAGCTGACAATAATGTCTTGCCCGTCTGAGAGTCAGGTGGCCACTGGCAGCTCACTGGACGTTGGTCGCTCCTCTTTGAGAAGCAGCCTTTTGGCTCCCCCTTTCCCCACCACCAGGTTCAGCCAGTCATCTCATGATGAAATGGATGGGAGCAACTAGTGGTATTGAATAGAACTACTAAAACAAGGAATTAACCACAAACGATCCCAGTGAAAAACATTTCCCCCTGTGGCAAGTTACACCAGAAGGATTTCTCCAGTGTGGAATTATTCCCAGTTGATTATCCCTCAGAGAATAATTAGTTATCCCCAGTGAGAAGTTTCCCCAGTGATAAAAATCCCTATAAGAATTGCACAGCTGTGTGAAATTATCTCCAATGGAAACCACATGTAGAATCTCCAAGAGAAATTACCCCCAGTGTGGAATTTTTCACAGGAGAACTACTCCCATGAGAAATCGCTGCCAGTGCTCTAAAGTGTAGGCTATGATGAGGAATGAACCACAATGGGAATTATCTCAGATGAATTATCCTTAGTGAAAATCTAACCCCAGTGGGTAACTGAACCAAGTGAGGAATTACTTCCAGAGGAATTGCCCCAGAGTGAAATTATTCCCAATGATGGATGTCCAGTGATTAATGACTCAGTGATGAATTACCTCCAGTAAGGAATTATGCCCAATGAAAACCTATTCCAAGAGATGAGTCTCGCCCAGTGAAGAGTTAGCAGCAGTGAAAAGATGCACTTCGATGAATTACCTACAGCAAGGAATTATTCCAAAGAGATTGTCCCAAAAAAGGAACGACACAGAGTGAGAAATTATTCCCAGTATAGAAAAACACCCCTGTTGAAAAATTAGCCACACTGAAGTATTAACTCAGTAAAGAATTAACTGCAGTGTTGAATTACCCCCATTGGGGAGCCAACTGCAAAAAGGATAGTGGATTCAACAAAATCAGCTTCCCTATGACACCACTGGGTCTCTAGTCAACCAATCACAGTCTATGACTTGAGAAAAAAAACACTGGGTTCCATCTCTTAGGCTGTCCTCCAAGAGAACCCAAAAGATTTAGCATCACAAATACCAGAGGCAGCAGACTGTACAGAATATTGTGGAACCCTTATATAAGGGTTTGACTGAACAACTTGGTCCCCAAAACAAATAAATTCCCAACATTGTTTCACACAGTATCTGTAAATGCAGCAATTGGCCCTCTGTGTTGCTCTTATATAATGTGAAAGGTGAATCATTGCACTTATTGATAGTCATAGTACAGATCAGAGACGCTAATTAGTTCAGTGAGTCAATCAGTCAACATGTGACTGAATTTCACCAACCAAAGGAGGTGCTTGCAAATTGCCAAAAAGATTGCCATGAAAGGGCCCCAAGTTTTATAATACATAGAGGTTTAGAATGAATACCAAAAAAAGTAGCAGATGCTAGCAATACAAAACAACAGGGTGGTCCTCTATTTGAAACATTAACTCTGTTTCTATGTCCACAGATACTACCTGAACTGTTGAGAGTTTCTACCATTTTCTGTCTGTCAAAAAAGGCTTCCATTAACATAACATGAGGAAATCTGCAGATGCTGGAAATTCAAACAACAACACACACAAAATGCTGGTGGAACACAGCAGGCCAGGCAGCATCAAGTCCTGACGAAGGGTCTCAGCCCAAAACGTCGACAGCGCTTTTCCCTATAGATGCTGCCTGGCCTGCTGTGTTCCACCAACATTTTGTGTGTGTTAGTCCATTGACATAGATCCTTCCAAAATCTCTGGAAATCCTAAAGTGTTTCATACCCATTAAAATGGCATACGAAGTGCAGAGACTCACGGGTAGGCTAACGGTCCTCTGTAATTTTATCCCGTATTATGCAGATGAATGGCATAAAGAATCAAAGTGGACTTTATGGGCAACGTGTGAAAGAGGGTAGGCTCCTGGGCTACAAGGAAATAAGGGAAGGGGGAATGGTGTGAATGGAGTTACTCCCATTGGAGCTGGCAAGTACTCATGGGTTTAGTCACCTCCTTCTGAAGAAAGTGCAGGTAGTAATGTAGGAACGTGAGTGGGTAAATTATACACAGCAGTGTGATCATGAGAGAATAATCTCTTTTTAACAATGTTGGCTAGGGCACAGGAACAACCAACCTGTTCTTGCTAGAAAGACGGGGCAGCATCGTGCCGCTCTGCTAACTCACAACTCAAGTGATCCAGGTTCGATTCTGACCCCAGGCACTGTCTCTGTGGAGTTTGCATGTTCCCTCTGTGATCAATGGGTTCAATGGTTCCAATTAATATCAGATTATGTATGCAATGTACAGCCTTAAGTTCTCTTTGCAGACATCCAGAAACAGAAGAAAAAGGATAAACTACAGGAACATGTTAGGATCCCAAAGCACCCTCTCCCAAGCACAAGCAGCAACAAAGCATCAAACCTCCCCCCTCCCCTACTTATTCCAGTGGGAAACATCAGACCCCTCCACCACCCACTATGCAAGCAACAGCAAAGTCCCCAAAGAGGCCATGATCTACAGTCCATCAAAAAACACAGTTCATCCCAACAGTTTGACATCCCACAGGCTCCCTCTCTCATTAACAAAGGAGAGAGGTGTCACTCGCTCCGTAGCGAGAGGGGAGATCAACGGCTGGCTGGTTCGCTGTTGCAGTCTGCAGAGATGCTTAGTTCTTCAAACCTGAGAATCAGCCACAAGTTCTCCTTTAACATCTCTAACCACCACCTCCCACACCCCAAACATATGAGGGATCAAGGATCAGCTCTATTCACTATATACAGTTACATGTATTCAGAAGTTACAGCGCAAATTTGCTGGCGCAACATGCAACAAAACCATCAACAAAGAATAAAGAATTATATAAATTATTAAAGAATTATATACTCACTTGGAGTATTGTGAGCAGGTTTGGTCCCCTTATCTTAGAAAGGATGTGCTGAATCTGGAAAGAATTCAAAGGAGGTTCACAAAAATGATTCCAGGATTGAATAGCTAGTCACACGAAGAGCATCACTTTGCACTGGGCCTCTATTCCCTAGAATGAAACCTATCAAATGGTGAAAAGCCTTGATAGAGTAGATGTGGAGAGGATCTTTCTTACGGTGGTAGAGTCTAAGACCAGAGGACACTACCTCAGAATAGAGGGATGACCTTTTTGAATGGAGATAAGGAGAAATTTCTTAAGCCAGAGAAAGATGAATCTGTGGAATTCATTGTCACAGGCAGCTGTGGAGGCCAAGTCTTTATGTATAATTAAGGCAGAGGTTGATAGATTCTTGATTGGTCAGAGGATGAGGGTATACAGGGAGAAGGCAAGAAATTGAGGCTGAGAGGGAATTAGGATCAGCCATGATGAAATGGTGGAGTGAATGTGATGGGCTAAATAGCCTAATTCTGCTCCTACATCTTATAGTCTTATAAAAATAAAGTTAATGGTTAAAGTACAGATACGGAATGAAATTGGCAAAAATACTCTATATAAATACCAACATGTACTTACAATGCAAACAGCATTCTAAAACATTGTTTAAAGTGTTTATTGTGTAGTGCAGTGACTTAGGTAGTAGATCAGAGGCCAGGGAGGTAATAACTAACTGGAATGATCGATCAGATTAACTGCCTGTGAGGAAGAAACTTTTAAGGTGTTGTGAAGTTTTTCTATTAATCACCCTAGGATGTTGTTGTGATGAGAAGAGAGGCCAACTCCTTTATCAATACAGCACATCACTGGACCTCTGAAGGGTGGAAGAAACGTAAGAGACCAAAGACACTTGGCGCTGTACTGTAGAGGCAGAAGTGAGGACCTGAACCACACCTGAGCACAATAGAGAAGGTGACCAAGAATAGACAGAGATAGAGCATCTTCATTGCTGGCCTAAACTTATGGGAGTAAGTAAGTTATAGTTCTTTCCAGAAGGGAGCTTTTGGAAACACTATTCCTAATGTACAGTTAAATAATAGAATATTGGGAGAGATGCTGGGGGTGTAGAGAAAATATATTACTCCCTCACTTTCCATTATACCTCTCTTCATTTTTACACCTATACATTGACAGTTATGTACAGGGTGTGTACAATAAGGATTTTCCATTTGAAAGTTAAAAGTAAGGTTTTGGAGGAAGTATAGCAAACTTGGATCACAAGAATCACACAATGTCTCAAACAAGAGGAAATCTGCAGACACTGGAAATCCAAGCAACACGCACAAAATGCTGGAGGAACTCAGCAGGCCAGGCAGCATCTATGGAAAAAAGTACAGTCGACGTTTCGGGCCAAAACCCTTAGGCAGGACTGAAGATAAGGGTTTCAGCCCAAAATGTCAACTGTATGTTTTCCATAGATGCTGCCTGGCCTGCTGAGTTCCTCCAGCATTTTGTGTATGCTAATCACACAATGTGTCTGAGGACAATGACTCTGAGTTGGAAATAAAATCATGTTGGTTGTTCATGAGAAATATGTTGGCTTACTAAATTTACTTTCAATGTATGGTCCCTTATGTAACTATGGAGATCTCTAATAGCTATCCTCTTGGTTGGAGAAGTCAGCTTTGAACAACTACCATCCACTGAACATCCGTCCCTTATCATCTTGTGTCTTATCTACTGTTGAACGCAGCAAGTCTGAAGTTTGATCAAACATATCTCCAGTAAACCCAGTTTTAGGTAATCTGGCAGAAATGGTAGTGTAGCAGTTAGTACAACACTTTACTGTACCAATGACCTGGGTTCAGCCACTGCCTGTAAGGAGTTTGTATGCTCTCCCCGTGACTAGACAGGTTTCCTCAGGGTGACACGAGTGAATCTGCAGATACTAGAAATAAATAAAAACACAAAATGCTGGCAGAACTCAGCAGGCCAGACAGCATCTATGGGAGGTGGTAGTGACGACGTTTTGGGCCGAAACCCTTCATCAGGAGTGGAGTAACATGGGATGGTCCAGGGTGTTCAGGTTTCCTCAAGGTGCTCTGGTTTCCTCCTATGGTTCAAAGATGTTCTGGTTGGTTGGTTAATTGGTCATAGTAAATTGTCCCGTGATTTGGCTAGGGTTAATTTGGGGGATTGCTGAGCTTCATGACACGAAGGACTGAAAGCGCCTACCTGGTGTTAAATGTCAATAACTAAATAAATGGCTGCAAGGCAATTCAACGAATCTGACGATGAACAGTAACACATCGAGTCAGGGCAAGAAACAGATCCTTCAATCTACTGGTTCATCATGAGATCTCACAACAAGCAATAACATTGGAGTTATCAAGTCAGAGCATGAAACAGGCACTTTGATCCACTCATTTACAGTACACTAATCCCTTCTGTAACTCTCCTCACATTCTCATACTCCATTTTCTTCCACCCATCTCTGCATTAAGGGCATTGTGCAGCTAATAAGCTCATCCTTGGGTTGCAGGTGCTGGAAGAAACCCACGGATCTTACTAAGCTGAAGATTTGCAGAGTTCCCAAATTTAGCAACAGGGCTATTATTGAGTAGGAGTCTTTAGTAGCGTGGGATGTTTATAAAACACTGCCTGACGTATGAGACATTTCAGCCCGGAGGGTTTTGTGGGCCCACTAAGTAAGCAAATCTATTTTTAGCAGCCTTGAATTGTTAATTATCTCCACATAACTGAACAGGGTGTTGTTATACCTTCACTACACAATCATTTTTTTTTCAAAACACTGCAGCAGGCAAATGCTAAGCACAGTCAATTGTACCTTCCTGACCAGGAACATTGTCTTTCTGACCAGAGGCAATCACGATCTTAGAAAGGTGAGTCAGCCGGTCAATTCTATTCAAACCACAAATGGAAATGTTGCAATCAAATGGTGGTTTTGCTAAAACCATGAATGGTTAGAAATGAAAGGTAAATTGATGTTCAATCGTTGCCAGAAGAAGAAATAGGAGTGAGTTAGCTAACCCTTTCAACCCAGTTTAAGGTGTGTGGGTGTTGGCAACAGGGTGAAATTTTCCTCAATGACCTTCAAGATTGCAATGGTGAACCCACTTCCTGAACTACTGCAGATCTTCTTTGAAGGTGCCTCCCCACCCCTGTCATGACATTGGGAAGAAGGTCCAAGCCTATAGTTCATCAGAAGTTTGAGGGGATTTGGTATGTCACCTAAAGCACTCAAAAACCTCTACAGATGAACCGTGGAGAGCATTCTGACTGGCTGCAACACCAGCTGGTAATGGGGTCGTGGGATAGGGGTGGGGCTTGCTACTGCACAGGATCATAGCAAGCTGCAGAGAGTTAGTAAAATTAGGCAGCTACATCATGTCTACCAGCCTCCGTAGTACACAAGTCACCGACAAGGAGTCATGCCTCAGAAAAGCGGTTTCCATCATCAAGGAACCCTACCACCTTGGACATGCCCTCTTCTACTGGTGCTATCAGGAAGGGGGTACAGAAGCCTGAAGGCATACACTCAGTGATTCAGGAACAGCTTCTTCCCCCCTGCCATCCGATTTCTGAATGGACATTGAACCAAAGAGCACTACCTCACTACTTTTTTTCAATTTCTGTTTTTTTTTGCACTATTTATCTTAACTATTTTA
Organism: Hypanus sabinus; assembly: GCF_030144855.1. Taxonomy (NCBI): domain Eukaryota; kingdom Metazoa; phylum Chordata; class Chondrichthyes; order Myliobatiformes; family Dasyatidae; genus Hypanus; species Hypanus sabinus. Next base: position 17,099,026 of record NC_082706.1, read on the forward strand.
TATACAAATATATACTTACTGCAATTCAGCTTTTAAAAAAGTTTTATGTACTGCTGCTGCAAAGTTAACAAATACCGGTGATATTAATCCTGATTCTGATTCTGAGTTAGACTCAGCAATAATGATGAGAGGACAACATATTTCTAAGTTGGGATGGTGTTTGACTTGGAGGCAATCTGCAGTGGTGGTATTCAGACTCACTTGCCACCAATATTGGCAATACAGATTGATCAGTTCGAAGATGTTTATGACGTGGCTTTAGTCATTAAATGCATTGGGCCTCTTATCTTAGAAAGGTTGTACTAACACCGGAAAAGTTTCAACGGAGGTTCATGAATATTGTTCCGGGATTGAAAGGCTTATCATATGAAGAGTGTTCGATGGCCACTGTCTTACCTTCTTTATAACTGCATTGATTTGTTGGGACCAGGTTAGATCCTCAGAGATCTTGACACCCAGGAACTTGAAACTGCTCACTCTCTCCGCTTCTGATCCCTCTCTGAGGATCACAATACATAAATAAAAATGGTGTGTGTGTGTGTGTGTGTGTGTGAGAAACGTCGAGGTGGGTGGAGGCCTGTGCACCTCAGTGACCTAGAGAGCTATGTTGGCTGGAGTCAGGGGATTGCACTTTGGCTCTTGGTGGGGTCACACACGCCACAAAGTTCAAAGGGTAGAGGCCAGACCAAGAGTGGTCCACTGGTCCTCCAGGCTCAGCAGTTCATCTCAGGGCTAACAACCCTGACTGGTCAAAAGAAAATTGCTATGGAAACAGCATGAAGAATCTTTCTTTATCTGCGTGTAATAGTATGGACAGATAATGGTGCCTGAAGCACCAATGGTGTAACAGGTAGTGAGCTGTATGTGTGTGTTACTCTGGATTTCCAGCATCTACAGAATCTCATATTTAAAAGAAACAAAGGTCCATTTTGGTGCAAAGTGATCAAAGTGGTCATAAAAGATCTTGAATTTCACCTCTCTCCCAAATTCTGTAATTACTAGTGCCTTTGGCTAAGTAAATACAATGAATATTCATTTTAAGAGCTTATCTACATCCAGTGGCTTCTTAATGGTCCTTTTTGCCACTACATTCATCACAGGCACATAGCCCCACAAGCATGACAACACAATTAAAACTAAATGAAACAAAATTATTATAATGCAGTCTGGTCAAAGTGATCATAGTGTTACTCTGCTTGAGTGTTCAGTAGGGTTGTGTAGGTTGGTTCAAGAGCTGATTGGGTGAATGGAAGTAACTGTTCTTCAACCTGGTCATGTGGGACTTTGGGCTTCTGTATCTTCTGCCTGAAGTTTGCTGTGAGAAAATGACATATCCTGGATAGTAGGGATCTTTAGAAGCCCTGAGCTGTAATAGCATCATGCTAATGCTGTAGGAACTCCGCAGGTCCGGCAGCATCTATCGAGTGGAATAAGCAGTTGACATTTCAGGCCAAGACCCTTCATCAAAGTTCCAAGTATATTTATTATCAAAGTATGCAACCATTTACAACCTTGCAATTTGCCTTCTTGCAGGCAGCCATAAAACAAAGAAACATAGTAGAATCCACTAACATAACCCACACAACAAACACCATCAAATACCCAATGTGCAAAAAGAAGAACAAATCCTGCAAATAATTTAAAAAGTAAACAAATAACACACAGAACAGCAGAATTCCCGAATGTGAGTCCACAGCCAGTCAGCGCTGCAGACTGTTCAGGAGCCTGATGGCTGCAGGCCTGAGCCGCGGGGCCTGTTCAGCACTAAGGTGAGTGAAGCCTCTCAGAGTACTGAGCTGAACACTGGTTCGTTCTTTACCTTGACTTCAAAGCCTTGATCTTTTCCATTTGGCTTGGCTTTGAAATCAGCTAAATATCGGTTCATTTACTGCACTTGAGCCCAAGCCCCACTACTTCAATACAGCTCCAAGTCCATCCCAGCAATGGCCATGCGTCTGTATATGCATTCTTGAGAGTCCAGCTTCCTGAATCCTTCAGCATACCGCAAAAAACACTAGGTCCTACAGACGGTTCAAACACACAACTCCCAAAGGGAAATTACAGGCTGCAGAATGCAGTGATCTTAGTCCAGAAAAACTGTAATTACTAGAATAGTTAGCAGTTTTGTTTGCTGCCCGCAAAATGTCTCTTCAATGGCATCTGGATGCAGAGTCTTGGCTCAAAACATCAACTGTTTATTCCTCTGCCTAGATGTTGCCTGTCCTGCTCAGTTCCTCCAGGATTGTGTGTGTGTGTGTGTGTGTGTGTGTGTGTGTGTGTGTGTGTGTGTGTGTGTGTGTGTGTGTGTGTGTGTGTGTGTGCGCGCGCGTGCGTGTGTGTGTGTGTGTGCGCGTGTGTGTGTGTGTGTGAGAATGTGTATTTGTGTGTGTGAGAGTGTGTGTGAGTGTGCGTGTGTGTGAGAGTGTGTTTGTGTGTGTGTCTGTGAGAGAGTGTGTGTGCGTGCGAGAGAGTGTGTGTGTGTGTGTGTGTGTGAGAGAGAGTGTGTGTGCGTGCGAGAGTGTGTGTGTGTGTGTGTGAGAGAGAGAGTGTGTGTGAGAGAGAGTGTGTGTGCGTGCAAGAGAGAGAGTGTGTGTGTGTGAATGTGTATTTGTGTGTGTGTGCATCTGTGTGTGAGAGTGTGTGTGTGTGAGAGTGTGTTTGTGTGTGTGTGCAAGAGAGACTGTGTGTGTGTGAGAGAGTTTGTATTTGTGTGTGTGCGTGTGTGTGAGAGTGTCTGTGAGAGAGAGAGTGTGTGTGTGTGAGAGAGAGTGTGTGTGAGTGCATGTGTGTGTGTGCGTGCGAGAGAGAGTGTGTGTGTGTGAGAATGTGTATTTGTGTGTGTGTGAGAGTGTGTGTGCGTGTGTGTGTGAGGGAGTGTGCGTGTGTGCGAGAGTGTGTATTTGTGTGTGTGTGTGTGTGTGAGTGTGTGCGAGAGAGAGTGTGTATTTGTGTGTTTGTGTGTGTGAGAGAGAGTGTGTGCGTGTTTGTGCATGTGTGTGCGCGTGTGTGTGAGTGTGTGTGTGTGTGTGTGAGAATATGTATTTATGTGTGTGTGCGTGTGAGAGAGAGTGTGTGTGTGAGAATGTGTATTTGTGTGTGTGCGTGCGAGAGAGAGTGTGTGTGTGAGAATGTGTATTTGTGTGTGTGCGTGTGTGAAAGTGTGTGTGTGTGAGAGAGACTGTGTGTGAGTGTGTTTGTGTGTGCGAGGTCTGTGAGAGAGAGAGTGTGTGTGTGTGAGAGCGTGCGTGTGCGAGAGTGTGTGTGTGAAAGTGTGTACTTGTGTGTGTGAGAGTGCGTGCGTGTGTGAAAGTGTGCATTTGTGTGTGTGCGTGTGTGTGAGAGTGTGTGTGCAAGAGAGTGTATTTGTGTGTGTGAGAGAGAGAGTGTGTGTGCACGTGTGTGAGAGTGTGTACGAGAGAGTGTGTCTGTGTGTGAGCGTGTGTCCATGAGTGTGTGCGTGTGTGTGTGCGCATGTGTGTATGAGTGTGTGCGTGTGTGTGTGTGAGTGCGTGCGTGCGTGCGTGTGTGTGTGTGTATGTGTGTGTTACTTCTGTTTCTTCTGTTCTAATTGTGTTTTTGATTGTAAAGATTGCATTTAATTTCTGGCTTCCTTACGGATGCTGCTTATGCGATGCAATGTGCCCATGATGCTGCTGTGTACTTCTACTTACACAGATGAGAATAAACTTGACTTTGGCTTTACAGGTGGAACATCACCAAGAGAACAATAAACAAAGAAAGCGAAAGGTAAATATATGGTGATGCACTTTGAGAGGACTAAGAAAGCTAGGGCATACTCTGTGATTGGTAAGTTTCTAGGGAGTGTCAAAGAAGAAAAAATCCTTGGTGTACAAGTTCAGCGATCCCTGATGGTGACAGCAGGGGTAAATAGTGATGAAGAAGGCACAAAGGATACTTAAATAATAGAGTTCCTGCAGATGCTGCTGTCCTGAAGGCATCATAATCGCTATAATTCATTAGGAATTTGAGGAAATTTGGTATGTCAGCAAAAATATTCACAAATTTCTACAGATGTACCATGGAGAGCATTCTAACGGGATGCATCACCGTCTGGTATGGGTGGTGGTGGTGGGGGAGATACTGCACAGGATCAAAATAAGAATTTTACAATGAGTCAGCTCCGTCATGAGCACTAGCCTCTATAGCATCCTGGACATCTTTAAGGAGTGATGCATCACAAAGGCGTGCCCATCACTAAGGGCCCCCATCAACCAGGTCATGCTCGTTCTCATTGCTACCATTACAAGGGAGATACAAAAGCCTAAAGACACATACTCAATGACTTAAGAGTTGCTTCTTCCCTCTGCCATCGATTTTTGAATGAATTATTCCCATGAACACTTCCTCACTACTTTTAATTTTTGAACAATTTATTTAACTATTATATATGTATATATATTACTGTAATTCAACATTTTTCACTATTATTATGTATTGCATTGTACTACTGCTGCAAAGTCAACAAATTTCATGCTGGTGACATTAAACCTGATTCTGGTTCTGATTCTTAAAAGGGTCTCATGCCGAAACTTGACTGTTTATTCTTCTCCATAGATGCTGCCTGAACTGTTGAGTTCCTCCAGCATTTTGTGTATTACACTTGTCTTCATTCAGCTGTAAGAGCCGTGTTGCTATGCAGAACCTTATAAAAGATGGCCTCATCCACTCGCAGATTATTAAAATCAAAATCAGGTTTAATACTCAGAATACTTCGGGGAGCTGTGTTACTGGAAGGTCGAGGTTGCACTTGAAGGTGTTGAGAAGCATGTTGACAAGGATAGAGTGTTTCAATTACACTTTTCACATCATCCCAAAGTCTTTTACAGCTAATAGACTGTGTTCAGGCTTGTGAAGTAGCATACACACAGCCAAGTCAGGCACAGCAACCTCCCGTAAGCTACGAACTTGATAATGAACTGAAAACTGAGTTCAGTCAGATGACAAAAGGCCAGAACACGTCTGCACTTCTTTGAAGCATTGCTGCAGGATAATTTACATTGTTAGGAGAAGATGGGTCAACACCTCACCCCTGGGCTTGGCTGTCCAATTTTGCTCACAGAGGCACGGTAGGTAGATATTGCCTCACAGCTCCCAGGATCAATCCTATCTTCTAGAGAGGATTCTGCCTGCTCTCCTGTTGGCTTAAGGCATAAGCCCATACCCTAAGTTCAGTAGGTGCATTGCCACTACAAATTTTCCCTCGAGTGGTAGAATCTGAGAGAGTTGATGGGAATGTTGTGTAGAATAAAATTAGTGTAGTGATCAATGTAATAAATATCTATTTCTCTGACTTCTGGTACTTTCTCCCTGCACCCCATTCTTCCCTTCTCTATTCCCCATTCTGGCTCCCCTCTTACTTCTTCGCTTCACCTGCCCATCACCTCCCTCTGATGCCCCTCCTCCTTCCCTTTCTCCTCTGGTCTACTCTCCTCTTCTGAGAGATTCCTTCTTCTTCAGCCCTTTACCTTTTCCACCTCTCACCAACCTCACCCCCAGCTTCACACATCATACACACTCACTCTCCCACCCACTACCCACCTTCTTGCTCACTTGGCTTCACCTACCACCTTCTAGCTTGTACTCCTTCCTCCCCACTCTCGTTCGCATTCTGCTTTCTTCCCCATTCCTTTCCAGTCCAGATTAAATGTCTTAATCTGAAATGTCGACTGTTCGTTCACCTCCATAGATGCAGCCTGGTCTGCTGAGTTCCTCCAGCATTTTGTGCGTGTTGCTCTTGATTAGTGCAGAATTAATGCAAATAGATGCTTTGCTAATCAGGCACAGAATATAGTATGAATCTCCAGAGAATGTCTTAAACTTCTAACTTGAAGAGTTCCACCCAACATATCACATTTGGTATAGTAATATTATGTTTACATCATTGAACAAAGAGCTAGGGTCCCAGACCACTGATCCGAGGATAATTCAACTCCTACCATGCAGCTGGGGAATTTAAAGTCAGCAAATTCTAGTACACAAGAGATTATGCAGAGGCTGAAAATCCTGAGCATCACAAACAGAATGCTTAAGGAACTCCGAAAGTTAGGCAGCCTCTATGGTGGGGAATAATAGATGACATTTCAGGTTGAGACCCTACAAGATTCAAGTCTCAGTTATGTCCAGCTGAAACTTCCTGGTGTGATGTTAAAGTCCACCTGGTTCTCTGTTGCCCTTCAGAGAAGGAGGACTGTAGTTCTTCCTCAGTCTGACCTCTCTCTGAGTCTGGACCCGCCAATTGGTTGCAAACTACAACCTCATTTCAGTGACAACGTGGGGATGAACGTTTGTCAGCTACATCTACACCACTGGGGAAAATAAATGGAAAGAAAGGTCACTGTTATGTTTGTTCTTAATAAAGACAACCTTGGCTTGGGATTACATTAGAACGTCTTAATACTGAACTGACGCTCAACCCTGTGCGTATGCAAACTTGTCACCATCGTTGTTTCTGGTTCTAGGTAATCTGATTGTGTTGCCCTGGGAACATAAGTTCTTTACTTTGTACACAAAATAACACATCTTTTCTTTTGAAAGAAAAACCAACATAATACTATGTCCTCATAAACTTGAAAGGAAAACTAATCCTTCCCAACAAAAATATCTACATTCTGTAGCTGATCTCTTTTCTCTTATCTCAAATTTTCAACTGTTCAACATTTCAACTTCAATTTTAAAGAACAACTATAGTCCTTTATCCACTCAACAACTTTCTATTAGTCTCTGAGGTGGTTTAATGGTTGGTCCATTTGCTCTGCTATTTGTTTCCACAGGTGTATTGCTTGCATTTGCAGTGTTAATATTTGTGTCTTTCTGAAAACTCTGAACAATATGTTCAATTTTTACATTTGCTGGCCCCTTTGATGTACCAACAGGTGATTCATCACAACTATAGGTTGAAGCTTGTGGTCGTAGATCCAGATGGCTCCTTCTCAGAGGTGTCCCTCATTTCTTCTGGATCTGTTAGGAATTTACATATATCCTTGCATGGACCAAGTGCCAGAATCATGATCTTTGATTTGCATTTGATCTCCAAGTTTCAGGATCTGCCTTCTGTGAAACTAAATTTTTGTTAGATATGTTGGTCCATTGAGATAATTGGAAGAAAATATAGGAAGGATGTCAAAGTTAGCTGTTTTTTAATCCAGAGAGTGACATGTGTGTGGAATGCCCTGCTCAGGGGTGGTGTTAGAAGATACATTAGGGGCATTTAAAAAACTGTTAGTTCGGCACATAGTTGATAGAAAAATCAAAGGTTATGTAGGAGGGAAAGGTTAGATTAAGCTTATATGGGGTTAAAAGGTTGGTACAACACTGTGGGTCAAAGGACCTCTACTGTGCCATAATGTATGTTTCTCCATTCTCTAACAAAAGGCAAATTGATATTATTTAACAGGTGAAGCTCAAGAGGTGTAGTGGTGAAAAGTTTCTACATGTAGTTGTAGCTAACAAGCTTAATGAAGAACTAGCTTCATCCAGCAACTGGAAAAGGATGGTGAGATAAGGGGAGGTCTTATTCACTTGTAAGATAGCAAACATTTAAACTGACTCAAATTTGAAATGTCAACAACAAGGCATTGCAACCAAACCATGTTCCATCATGAACAAAAACAGAAAATGCTGAAAATGCTGACCAGGTCGAACAGCATCAGCAAACAGAGAATCAGAATTAATGTTTCATGTTAATATCCCTGTCATAGAGCTGGGAAACTGAAAAAGAAAGTCAGTTGCAAATTGGATGGAGAAGACAAGGGGACTGTTTCTGATAGGATGAGGCCATAATTCCCATGGTCATACATTGTTGCCATAAGACACGGGAGCAGAATTAGGCCATTTGGTCCATCAAGACAACATTCTATCATTGCTCATCTCTTGTTTTTTTCCCTGTAACATTTGACACCCTTACCAATCAAGAACCTATCAGCCTCCGCTTTAAGTATATCCAAATACTTCTCAGCCATCCACGTCAATAAATTCTATCTATACACTATCTCTGGCTATAGAAATTCCTCCTCATCTCTTTTCTAAAGGGGTGTCCTTATATGCTGAGGCTGTGCCTCTAGTTCTGGACTCACCCCCACAACACAAAACATCCTCTCCATGTCCACACTATCCAAGCTTTTCAGGAAATTCTTTCTCATCTTTCTAAACTACAATGAGTACAGGCGTAGAGCCATCAAATGCTTCTCAAATGTTCACCATTTCATTCCTGAGATCATCCTTGTAAACCTCCTCTGGACGCTCTCCAGCACTGAAAAGGTCAGCATGTACTGCCAATTGCCCTCGAGCCTATTTGCTCTTCCTCTTCACAAGATGTGAAAATGCAGGAGTGGGTCTTTATGGTGTTTGAGCCAGTTCCGTGATTGAGTAAGGTCATGGCTGATCTGGGTTTGTGCACAGTTCCATTTTCCTGTCAGTTTTTTAAAAAATCTTTCTCTCTTCTATGCCCCAAGAATCTGTGCATCTTATCCTCCTCTATACTGAATGTTAGAACATCCTCAGCTTTGTGGGGTAGACAATTGCAATGATACATGACCTTCATTGTAGAAATCCCTCCTCATCTCCTACATGGCCTTGCTCTGAACCAGTGGACCCTGATTCTGGGTCAGATAGGCAGGATTACTTTTCTACGATAGGAATATCAAACATAAAGACAGCATAGAACTATTATGAGAGGACAGAGTTGAATGGGGACTCGAAGGAGATAGTGAGTGGCTTGATATCTAAAACATGTGGCTGGGAAGATGGTGGAATCAGATCCAATTAGTATGCTCATGGGGCATTTAGACAGTCCAAAATTGGGCAAATGGGTTTAATGTAGTTGTCAAAAGGTTAAGTATGGACGTGATGGGCCCAAGTATCTATTTCTATGCTGTACAACCCTTTAACTCTACAAAACATGAGTTGAAAGTTCCAATCCAGTGGTGTCCCTCTACCTCTGAAGCTAATTGGAGGTCGCTACAGGTATTAGGAACGTCTGCTTTCTTTGCGAGCTAATGTAATCCAAAGAGGGACAAGGAGTCTCAATCCAGCTGCTTCTGAGAAAGAGTTTACACAAAGCCTTTGATCCAGCTGTGTTAAGTCAGTTGTTTCTAACCAAGCAGCTGTGCAGCAAGGATTGAAGCTGCAGCACCAAGGATGGGCTGTTGAAACTGGGAATACAACAGGCAATAACTATTCCTGTGAAGTGATGAGCTCCCAGTCTCTTTAAAGCACAGACTTCACTTCACTTGGCTTCCTGGGAATGAAGCCCTGTTAGCAGAGTGAGCAGCCAATGAAACACTGACTGCAATAGCACTCCTTCGACATTCCTCGAAAGTCTAATGAGCTTTTTAATGGTACAGATGTTAAAAAAAATATGTGAACATGTAACTGTTGAGTATTTCTGAATTGGGCCGATGTCAAATTTCAAAACGAGGTTTTAGAGAGCAGATTTTGGAACTGCTTGTATTTACTGCTGGGGTAGAAAGTCTGTATTTTATAAGTACCTTTCACTACCTTAGGGCAATTGCAAGTGCTTGTTAATTTATTTTATTTAGAGATACAATACGGAACAGGCCCTTCTGGCTCAATGAGCTGCACCACTCAGCTCCTCCCTTATTTAACACTACCCTGAATACTGGACAATTTATAACCACCAATTCACCTACTGTGGGAGGAAACCAGAGCACCTGGAGAAAACCCAGGCGGTCATGGCGAGGATCTACAAAAATCCCTTACAGATGTCATTGGGATTGAACTCGGTACACTGTAATAGCATCGTATTGACCACTATGCTACAGTAGCACCCAAGTTCAAGGTCAAGTTGCTTTTATTGTCATTTTGACCATAAACTGCTGGTACAGTACACAGTAAAAACGAAACAACGTACCTCCAGAACGCTGGTGCGACATGAAACAACACAAAACTACACTAGACTATGTGAGACAGCACAAGGCTACACTAGACAATGTAAAACAACAAAAAACCTGCACCAGAATACGGGGCTACATAAAGTGCACAAAACAGTGCAGGGCAGTACAATAATTAATAAACAAGGCAATAGGCACAGTAGACGACACATTACAATGTCAGTCCAGACCCCGAGTATTGAGCAGCCTGATGGCTTGAGGGAAGACACTGTTGCACAGTCTGGTCATGAGAGCCCAAATGCTTCGGTACCTTTTGCCAGACGGCAGGAGGGAGAAGAGTTAGTGTGAGGGGTGCGTGGGGTCCTTCATAATGCTGTTAGCTTTGCGGGTGCAGCGTGTGGTGTAATTGTCTGTAATACTGGGAAGAGAGACCCCGATGACCTCACTATCCGCTGCAGGGTCCTGCAATTCAAGACGGTGCAATTCACGCACCAGGCAGTGATGCAGCTGCTCAGGATGCTCTCAATACAACCTTACATCGATACAAGTTCTTTTTGGATTGTTATTATACAAAAGTCAGGATGGCTGTTATGTACTGTACACAGCAATAGTGAAATAAACATTGATTAAATTGTTTTTTAAAATTTATTTGTTCACTGGTTATGGATTTTATTGGCTAAACCATTACCTTACATATGTATTTCTTTATGTCATTATAAAAGGTGGCCATGTTGGCCCTTCGAGTCCGTACTAGCCCACAGAACACTCCCATTCCCTCACTATTTCTTTCCTGTAATGCACTCTCCCCCCATTTCCATCATCTTCCCATGAATCTGCCACCCACCTATAAACCAGGGGGAGTTTACAGTAATGAATTAACGGGTGGCTATTATGTCATCAGTGACCCAGTTTTAAATCTGCTTCTGTGTGTAAGATGTTTGACTCTGGATCTCTGACGCTGTGAGCCTGTAACTCCACTCACTGTATCACTGCAAAGCACTGAAACTCACTTTTTATTGCCCAAGAATCTGTGTTGTACCTTCTCTGAAACCACAAATTTAACTGTTCTAGCTAAGGAGGATGAGAGGTGACTTGAGAGATGCAGAGAAGATTATAAGAGGTAAAGGCTGAGTGAACAGCCAGTTCCTTTCTCCTAAGGCAGCAATGGCTAATACAAGAGGCCAAAATAGTACGGTTTCTTGTAAGAAAGTATTGTGCAGCAAGGTAACATAGTGGTTAGTAAAACACTTTACAGCACAGGCGACCTGGATTCAATTCTTGCTGCTGGCTGTGAAGAGTTTCTACACTGTCCCCATGAATGCATGGATTTTCTCCGGCTGCTCTGGTTTCCTCCCACAGTCCAAAGTCCTAGGTTGGTAGGTTAATTGGTCATTGAAAATTGTCCTATGATTAGACCAGGATTAAATCGGGGTATTAGCTGACTGGTGGCATAGTGGCATCCATACTGCACTTCAAGGTGAGTAGTCCTGGGTTCAAATCCGGTCAACTCTTTGCACTCTTCCCATCCATGCTAGGTTGAGGATCAAACTAGCAGATGAAAAGCTGCTTCACATATTCTGAGATATTGAACTGTAGTATATATTGGTTTCCTTCAGTCTTTTGCTGTTTTCTTTCTTGTAGACTATTGGCAAAAGGGTGATCTATTAATTTTTCTGTGCACTAGAGGTAGGGTTGGGGGTTTGGTGCTACTGGTGCTGTTCTCTTCTGCAAGTGAGGGGATCAGAAAATATTACTGTGGCTGTTTTTTGCTGCAGGTGAGGGGGGATTTTGACATCTGTGAGGTTTTCTTCTTCATGCCTCTTGTGGGAGGGGGAGTTGATATCTTTTCTATCACCAACACCCATGGTCTTTCTGTATCTAATGGCTATCTGGAGAAGACAAATATCAGAGTTGTGCTGTACATGCGTACTTTGACAATAAAATGAACCTGTGAACCTTTGCCTTTCCCATTGTACTCTCCTGGTGCTCTTGATGGCATGGAGAAAACCTAGAAAAGAGCATTGACTCAATGGGCCTGTTACCATGCTCCCTCTCCAAATAAGAATAAAAACAACAATTTTCACCTCATCTTGGTACAGGTGACAACAACAAACTAAGGCTACATCCATACTACATTGGATAAATCCATAACCGAAGCTTTTTCTCTTCGTTTTTACCCTCCATCCACACTAAAATGGCGTTTTCGTCCCCCAAAACCAGAGCTTTTCAGAAACACTTTCCAGGGTGGGTATTTTTGAAAACACTGTTCAGGCAGATCAGTGTGGACGGGGTAACCGGAGAAATCTGAAAACGCTGTCAGACGGCAGCATGCTATTTCATTGTTTTCTTGAACGCAACCTAACAATTTCAGAACAGTCGGCAACGAGACTGAAGCCAGAAGAGTTAGAAACGTACTCACCAAATACTTTGACCCATAACTTACTGAATAAATAAATATACTCACTTTGCCCTGTTTTCTGTCCTTGCAGATATGAAGGTGGTTTACCTATTTATGCAAGTACTTCTCTGACAATAGATGTGTAACAGCCTAATGTAACATTGTATGGAAATACAAGATAACACTGATGCAGACATGTTTTATACATTTAACAAGGTGCTTTATTAATGCAACAGAGTTAGTCAGTTTTTCAATGTTCGTCGTCAGCCAGGTCAATCTATCCGTGAACTCCCTGTTGGTTGCCTCCGTATGCTCCAGTATTTGTTTTTTTTTTACTTTTAAGTTCTCCTGCACGAAAGCCAACAGCCGTCCATTGTTTTAAGTTTTTCTAGTCTGTAACTACACAAACACACACTTTTATGGCGAGATTCGACACCAAACATGTTGTTTGTTTTCGGTAGATGTGTCCTGCGCATGCCAAGTAGGAGGAGATTCGTTGAAATCTCCGTTTCAATGTGGACAGAGATATTTTCAAAAATGCATAGTGTGTTCACCTATTGTTTTTACATGAAACATCTGGTCTAGTGTAGATGTAGCCTGATTACCAGTTACTGACAGGGAGTTAAGAGTCATTTGCATTTTTTGAGCCGGACGGCACATTTAGCCCGACAGGTTTCCTTCCCTGATGGATAGTGAAGAACCAAATGGGACTTTATGATAATCCAATAGTATTCCATGACTTCTCTTAAATTCCAGAGTTATCGTATTACTTTAACTTAACTACCAAATGCCATGGTAGGATTCAAACACGTTTCTGAATCAAGATAGTTCGGGCTGCCAAGCCAATATAATATTGCACTGTACACTCATATTGGCTTTAGTACCTTAATCAGATCAATGAAGGGTTAAATACTGTGCATGAACTAGGAGGGAAATTTGCATAAAACCCTTATATTCTTTCCCAGCTGAAAGGGAAAGGGAAAAGGGAAATTTGGACTGAGTCGAATTCAGAAGGCAGTAGCTTTGACAGTGCAGAACTTCCTTAGTTCCCATCCTGATTCATAAATAAATAAATAGATTGAATCTTATTTATTTATTTATTTATTTATTTACTTACTTACCTATCTATCTATTTATTTATTTCATGAGATACAGCACAGAACTGGCCCTTCCAGCCAACTGAGCAACATCGCCCAGCAACCTCCCCCCGATTTAAGCCTAGCCTAATCACGGGCAATTTACAATGACCAATTAACCTACTGACTGGTACGTCTTTGGACTGTGGGACGAGCACCCATAGGAAACCCACACACTCATGGGGAGAATATGCAAACTCTTTATGGACAGTGGCGGGAATTGAATCCAGGTCACTGGTACTGTAACTGTAAAGCATTGTGCTAACCACTACGTTACTGATTGGAATTTGAGCACCAGTATGGGTGTGGTGGGCCGAAGGGCCTGCTTCTGTGCTTTATAAATCCGTGACTCTGGTTCCTCACTGAAGTGTCACCCAAAGGTGTACTCAGTTTCAGATAACAGCACACACAAAATGCTGGTAGAACACAGCAGGCCAGGCAGCATCTATAGGGAGAAGCGCTGTCGACGTTTCGGGCCAAGACCCTTCATCAGGACTAACCAAAAGGAAAGATAGTAAGAGATTTGAAAGTAGAGGAGGGAAGGGGGAAATGCGAAATGACAGGAGTAGACCAGAGGGGGTGGGATGAAGCTAGGAGCTAGAAAGGTGATTGGCGAAAGTGATACAGAGCTGGAGAAGGGAAAGGATCATGGGACGGGAGGCCTCAGGAGAAAGAAAGGGGGGGGAGCACCAGAGGGAGATGGAGAACAGGCAAACAACTAAGTATGTCAGGGATGGGGTAAGAAGGGGAGGAGGGGCATTAACAGAAGTTAGAGAAGTCAATGTTCATGCCATCAGGTTGGAGGCTACCCAGCTGGTATATAAGGTGTTGTTCCTCTAACCTGAGTTTGGATTCATTTTGACAATAGAGGAGGCCAGGATTGAACACGAAGCGGGCATGTTTCTCACAGAAGGGAATCATCCACTCCGGTCCTTGGCTCCGACAGCATGTGATGCCATCATGTAGAGAGAGCTACACTTAGCATCTAACGCTTGAAGCTGACTCCGGAGTGCTTGATAAAGCACTGTAGAAAACATCCACACTCTGCATCTAACATCTGTCATGCCTGACCTGGGATCGGTTAACTGCTGACGCTATCTCTCTAAAAATTGTCGCATATTAAAACCTCCATATCCTGAAAGATCTTATTAAAGAGTTGACTGTATATAGAACAATCAACCTGAGCAGCTCATAAAATGATTGAATTCTAACATTTCAATTATGTTTTTCCACAGTAAAATTCAACAGCATAAGCTTGAATACTTTTAAACCAGTAAGAGTAATTTTATGTGGAGAAATAGAAGGTTGCAAATGTTTAGTGCTTTACATGTGCCTTTCAGGATGTCTCTGAGTGCAGTCAAAGAACCTGTTGATGTGTAATGGAGAAGCTGCGGCAGGCAATCTGAGCACAGCAGAATTTCAACATGACAATGTGATGTTCATTTATTTATTGAGGTACAGGTGGAATAGGCCCCTCTGACCTTCGAGCCACGCCAACCAGTGATTCCTGGACAGAATCCTAGCCTAATTCAGGGATCTGATTCAATTTACAATGAGCAATTAACCTACCAAATGGTCCGTCTTTGGAATGATGGTCACGGGGAGAATGTACAAATTCCGTATAGGCAGCGGTGGGATTTCAACCCCGGTCACCTGTATTGCAAAGCGTTGTGTTAACCATACGCTGTGATAATGGCGACATGTAGCAAAGCTCCAATATTAGATTCTTATTTATTTATTTATTACACATACATCAAAACACACAGCACTGTGAAAAATTCTTAGGCACATATATATAGTGAGGGTGCCTAAGACTTTTGCACAGTACTGTATTTGCCAATGTGGAGCGTAGAGTGAGTTTGTAAGTCTGGCGGAAGCAAAGGATGATGGGAATGGCGAGGGTGGAGTGCCGCGGGAGGGGTGTGGGACAGGTGGCAGAGGAGTGCCAGAGACAGGGGTGGCATGGGTGTTGACACACCCAGCCCTGAGACACCAGGCAGGGTCATTTGATTCCACACGTTTGGGGTACTAATCACTACCATAATTCCCAACCAGAATTCCCCTTTCCCTCTCTCAGTCCACAACAGAGACCCATATCAGAGTCAGGTTCATCATCACTCACATGTCACGAATTTGGGTTTTTATTTTTGCGGCAGCAGTACAGTGCAATACAGTACTGTGCAAAGGTCTTAGGCTCCTGAACTGAGTACAATGTACGTGTCTAATACTTGTGCACAGTGCTGTACAGAGAAATGTGCTGTTTACCTCTTCAGCCAACACACATGAGGATGTGTTGGAGGAAGCCTGAATGTGTCACCACACACTTTGGCACCAACGTAACATGTCGACCGCGCTTGGCAGAACAACGCCGAACACAACAAAAAGAACAAACCAAGAGCCAGAGCCGGGACAACAAACCAAACGCCAGTCTTCCCTCACACCAGCTCACCTACAGACCCACTCCTCCAGCACCAGGGCTTGTGGATTCACAGACACTGGGCCGTTGACTCCTCCAGCGGAGTTGCGCCCTTGGTTCATTAGTGGTGCCAGAACAGCAAATCCCATTAAAATCCAAGCACTCACTTATTTCACTTTTTTGTTATAGTGTAATAAACTGAATTTAAACGGGCCAGAAGTGACCTACAAGAAGACGAAAGCCATTAACTCTGAGTGGAGCCATTGGGTCGCCAATGTGACGGCATTTCTGTTAGCAGGCTTTCTTGTTTTTTACGAGGCTGAGATGCTAGCTCAATGCTCAACCCAGCATGGCTGAAAAGCATACAAGGGAGCCGGCTGGATTTGAATTCGGGAGCCTTTGCTCCAAAGGCTGGCACTGATGCCACTGCACCGCCAGCCAGCACAACCCTACTACAGCAATGGAACTCTATTGATCATCACTTGAACTACCGCAAACTTGTCTTTTTCTCACTGTCTTGTTTTTAACACAGTGTTTTTTCCCCTCTCTTTGCTGTCTTGTACAGAACATAGCACGGTATAGTTCCTTCAACCCACAACATTGTACCAAACTTTTAACCTTCTCCATGATCACCGTTGTGCTTCCCTTTAGCATAGCTCTCCGCTCTCCCCATCTTAAATGTCCCTAATATCTCTGCCTTTATCACCGCTCCTGGCAGCATGTTCAACCCACCCAGCACCCTGTGTAAAAAACCTACTCTGACATCCCCCTATACTTTCCTCCAATCACCTTAAAATTATATCCTCTTCTTTCAGCCATTTTCACTCTGGGAAAAAGTCAGAATCAGGCTTATTATCATCGATATGTGTTGTGAAATTTGTTAACTTAGCTGCAGCAGCAGTTCAATGCAATACGTAATATAGAAGATGACAAAAGTAATAAAATAATAAATAAATAAGTAAATCAATTTACAGTATACATGTTTTGAATAAGTTAAAATCATGCAAAAAAACAGAAATAATTGTATGTTAAAAATGTGAGGTAGTGTTCACAGGTTCAATGTTCATTTAGAAATTGGATGGCAGAAGTGAAGAAGCTGAGTGTGTGCCTTCAGGCTTCTGTACCTCCTACCTGATGGTAACAGTGAGAAAAGCGCAGGCCCTGGGTGTTGGACGTCCTTAATAACAGACGCTGCCTTTCTGAGACACCACTCCTTGAAGATGTCCTGGGTATTTTGTAGGCCAGTACCCAAGATGGAGCCGACTAAATTTACAACCCTCTGTTACTGGCTCTTCACTTTATTTCTGCCTCTTTGTACCTTTCCAACTCAATTAAATCACCTCTCATCCTCCTTCTCTCCAAAGAGAAAAGCCCTAACTTACTCAACATTTCTTCATAAGACATGCTTCCTAATCCAGGCAGCATCCTGGTACACCTCCTCTATATCCTCTCCAGAATTTCTACACTCTTCCAATAAAGAGGTATCCAGGGCACAATACAATACACTCAGTGTGGTCTACCCAGAGTGATATAGAACTGCAATATTACCTCACAGCTCACAGTGCAATGTATAAATTATACATAATTCATATTCTGTGTGGTATTTGAACCAACCTGTATGTGCCCGTGATGCTGCTGCTGGCAAGATTTTCAATATGCCTGCACTTGTGCACATGACAATAATTTAACTTGAAGCATTCAAGTTTTCTCAATGTCATTTCAAGCCACAGACATACCCTGGTAGTCTAGACTCCAGCCGAGCTCTAGCTATATACCCAGCCCATAGTACAGATTCCAGACTTGACCCACGCTCTGGACTTGGAAATCCATCCATACACTCCACTCACATTCTGGACTAACTGGGGAGCCAGATGCTGGATCATGAGGATCTGAAACATCTTAATGCAGGATTATTTGAGTTAATCTGCTTTTAGCACTAGCGATTCAAGATTATTTATTGTCATTCTTCAGTGCACAAGTATAAAGGAGAACAAAATGATTGTTAAACAGGAGGAACTCGGCAGATGCTGGATATCTAAATCAACACACACAAACGCTTGAGAAACTCAGCAGGTCAGACAGCATCTATAGAAATGAATAAACAGTCAACGTTTCAAGCCAAGAGCTTTCATCAGGACTGAAGAGGAACAGGGAAGGATGCCAGAATAAAAAGATGGTGGGGGGTGGGGGGGGGGAGAGAGAGGAAAGAGGCTGGCTGGAAGGTGATAGGTGAAGCCAGGTGGGTGGGAAAGGTGAAGCGTTGGAGAAGAAGGAATCTGATAGGGGAGGAGAGTGGACCATAGGAGAAAGGGAAAGAAGAGGGGACCCAGGGGATGTAATAGGCAGGTGTGAAGAGATAAAAGATCAGAATGGGGAATGGGGGTGGGGGATAAATTTGTTTACCAGAAAGAGAAATCAATATTCATGCTGTCAGGTTGGAGGCTACCCAGACAGAGTATAGGGTGTTACTCCTCCACCCTGAGGGTGGCCTTGTCTTGGCACAAGAGGAGGTCATGCACCAACATGTCAGTACAGGAATGGGAATCAGAATTAAAATGTTTGGTCACCGGGAAGTCACGCTTGCGGCAGATGCAGCGGAGATGCTCGACAAAGTTGTCCACCAATTACAAAATGATTGTCACTCCAGATTCGGTGCAACAGAAAAAAACACAACAAGCATAAACAACAAAATAAGAAAACACAGATATAAATATAAATGTAATCCTATAAAACACAGTGTTCAAGTAACTGTTGTATACATAGAATGGTTATATGTGCATAAAGTGATGCTAGATGATGTGAATGTGGTGGTCATAGGGTGGTGGGTGGGTTAGTGGGTGGTGGTGTTAATTAGTCAGACAGCTTGGGATAGACAGTTATTGAGTGGTAGAGAGGTCGATGATAAAGGCAAATGAATGATTATTTGTGTTTTTATTTTGTACTTCTGAAATCAACTTCAAAATAAGGACGCTGAAACGCATTCTTGGTTTACTCCATTACTAATTTTCAAATCTTGTGTAGACAAGATGTCGCTCCCCAATAGTGCTGAGGGTGGGTGAGAGGAGGCTGGATGGTTAAGTTGTAACGAGAGGCTCCTGAAGTCTCCAATAAACAGCTGGATATACAGTATCACTGGAGAAGTACTGAGTAACGGCGAGAGACATTCGATAAATTAAAGGCCTTGGATTGCTTGTATGGAATGAATACTATGGAAAAATTGAGTTTGGCTACTTGCACTGAATATTTAGTTGGTAGCACTTGCTGTTCCAGAGTTAGGTTCTTCTGTTTGCTATGGGGCTAAATATGGAAAATGGACAACAATATGTGACTGAGGACAAAAATCACACATTGACAACCTTAGTGTGCCTGGGTAAGCTTCAGCCATCTTGTAAAAGTTTAAAAATAGACCATAGGTTGAGCTATAAGATAACAGCTGATCTGGCCACAGGCACAGCTCCTCTTACCTGCCTTTTCCCCATAACGCTTATTTCCTTTACTGTGCAAAAATCTAACTGTACCTTAAATATATTTAATATATATTGTGATCACTCTTTCAAAGTGGATCCCTAATGACAAGATAATTATCTTAACCTGTCTCATTGCACAGGACCAGATCCAAGATGGCATTCTCCCTTCTATGTTGAATAAAATGCTGTTCAAGAAAGCCATCATGGATGCAATCTATGAAGTCCTCCTCAAGACTGCCTTGACCAATTGGATTCATCCAATCTATCTGCAAATTAAAGTCCCCATGATAACTGCCGTTCCATTCTTACAAACATCAGATATTTCTTTGTTTATTGCTGGTGGCATTGTAATGCCATTGTAATGTCCTACAGAGAACTCTCTCCAGTGAGTTGTCTATAGGCCACCAAGTATTAACAACACAGTTTTGAGAAATAGAGAAAAAAAACATTAGTTGGGGATTAAGAGCTCTTGTTGAAGTTGCTACGCTTCACATAGAGTCATAGATCAGTACAACAATGAAACAGGCCTTTTGGCCCACACCATCCATGCCAACATTGAATCTACCCAGTCCCATTAACTTGCAACCAGACCATAGCCCTCCATATCCTTCCCGTAAATGTACCTATCCAAATTTTTCCTCAATGTTGAAATCAAACCCGCATCCACTCCTTTCACTTGCAATTCATTGTATACTCATGCCACCCTCTGAGTAAAGAGGTTCCTTCTCATTTTCACCTTAAACATTTCACCTTCACCCTTAACCGATGAACTCCAGTTCTATTCTCACCCAACTCAGTGGAAAAAAAGCCTGTTTTTATTTACCCTATCTATACCCCTCATAATTTTGTATACCTCAATCAATTCTGCCCTCACTCTCTTAAGCTCTAGAGAATAACATCCTAACCAATACAACACTTCCCCATAAATCAGGTCCTCAACTCCTGGCAAAATTCTTGTAAATTTTCTCTGTACTCTTTCAACCTTATTGATATCTTTCGTGTAGGTAGGTGACCAAAAATGCACAGCATACTCCAGTATCATATGCAACTTCAACATAACTTCATCCTTAAGCATCAAGGACAAGACTGGGAAAGTTATTTTTCAATGCAACACGCACAAAGTGCTGGAAAAACTCAGCAGGTCAAGCACCATCTATAAAAATGAATAAGCAGTTGATACTTCAGGTCAAGATCCTTCATCAGGACTGAAGGAATGTTCCAATGTTTTCCAATGTATCTCCTCTGGCTTTGAATGAAAGCTTGAAGTCAAGTATGGCTCAGAACAGTGGGAGAGAATGGGACAATGGGACTGAATCCACCAAAGAAACCACATAACTATCCTCTAAAAACAGTTACCTATGCTGTAAACATCCACAGCTCCACAGTGAAGTGAAAAATTAAACATTGAACTTAATGTATGGAATTTCTGCTGCAGACAGGGGAGAGATGCAAAAAGAGGAACGATGATAAATCAGAATTGAAGAAATCTTTAAACCTACACTTCAATAACACAATTAAATTACATGCCATAAATTCAATACTGACAGAGGATGAACTATCTAAAAATATAGACGGGGCATAGAACAACAAGATAATGGACTCCATGCAATACCGCAGCACCGTTAAGGACTGACTGCTTTGGTCTCATAAATCACTACAGCAAGGTTCGTATCATGCAAAATAAACCACCCCTCATCTCAAACACAGACCAAGAAACTATGACATTGGCACTGACCTTCTTGCGCGGTGGGCTTCTCAATCTTGTGTTTACATAGACCTGCGCATTTTAGAATATCAATTAGCTTTTTGCTAGGGAGACTGTAAAAGCTGGCATGATTTATGTTTTGCCAGATGGCTCGGGTGTTCTGTTAGTTTTGTTGCATCCAACTTCAATGAGAAAGAAATTAGAAGCCTTCCGCTGCCAGAAATTGAAGGGAAACTGCATCCAACAAATCACAAGTGGCTTCAAGTGCTTGTCGCTTAAAGGAGTACAAATATTTTGTCCTTGAAATGACACAATTCGAAACATTTGCTGATCTGTACAATCTGAGCTTGGGCTCAAAGAAACAGCAACAACTTGTATGCATCCAGTGCCTTCTACCTCTGTGGTCTTCTGCCGCTCTAGCTCATCCACTTCAACATTTGACGCGGTGTGTGTTCAGAGACGCTCTTCTCCTCAACACTGTTGGTTATTTGAGTTACTGTCCCCTTTCTGCCAGCTTGAAATAGTTTGACCACTCTCCTCTAACCTCTTTCATGAACAAGGTGTTTTCACCCACAGAACTGACACTTTCTGGATGCTTTTCGTTTTTTGCACCATACTCTGTAAACTCTAGAGCAGGGTTTCCCAACCTGTGACCACGAACACCTCGGTTCATGGTAAGGGCCTATGGTGTAAAAAAGTTTGGGAACCCCTGCCCTAGAGACCGTCGTGTATGAAAATCCAAAGAGATCAGCAGTTTCTGAGATACACAAACCACCCCTTCTAGCACCAGCTATCATTCCACTATCAAAGTCACATAGATCACGTTTCTTCCCCATTCTGATGTTTGGTCTAAATAACAACTGAATCTCTTGGCCATGTCTGCATGCTTTTATGCACTGACACAATTGGCTGATTAGATACTTGCATTAACAAGCAGGTGTACAGGTGTACCTAATAAAATAGCCATTGAGTGTGGAGAGAAAACCACCCTGAAGAATTGCAGCTGAATGATTGATATCCACCATGCATTCTTATAGCACCTTTCTTGACCTGCTCCTAAGTGCTTTCTAGCCAATGATGGCCATTTGAAGTGCAGTAATGGGAAACACAGTGGCAGTTTGTACCAAACAAGATCTCACACCGGCAAGAAGATAACATCTGGATGAACTGCATTGGTTTTAAGATATAAATATTGACCAGGACTAGAAATGGACTTGTTTCTAGGGCTTGACAATTGATGGAGAAATGAGAATGAATCCCACAATTGGGCCTGCAGAATATGGACTGAAGTAGTAACTAACACCACCCAAATAAAAGTATCTAGATGAGCATTTGAATTACACCATAAAATGCCACAGACAAATACTGTAAAATGGAGTCGTGTTGGCAGTTAGCATGGAGTTAGTTGGCTGAAGGGCCTGATTCCATAGTGATAAAGTCATCTCAAAATATTTTAATTCCTCCAAGAGGACCACAACCTTATCATGATTTGGAGCCTTGCGTGCTTCAATTACCTGGAGAAATATGCACCCTGACGTCAGCGCCTTGTGCTTTGGCTCTTGGTAGGGTCACCCATGCCAAATAGATCAAAGGGTAGAGGTCAGACTAAGTGAGGGCCACCAGTCCTCCAGGTTCTGGGGTTCAGCTCAGGGCTCACAACCCAGACTGGTAAAACAAAATTATTACAGAAACAGCAACAAAGGATCCTTCTACATCTGAGTGTGATGGTATTCCTGAGTCTCCACCCGGGACTTGCATGTCTGGCAGTAGTGAAAACGGAAAGGGAGCTACTGATATGATGAAGGAAGCTCAAATGCTCATCTAGATACTTTTATTTGGGTGGTGTTACTTACTGCCAGAGATGGAGGACCTTTGTTGCTGCCCCAAACACTTGAAGTGTTGGATTTTGGGTCATCTAATACCAGTTAGGCATATACAGTACACAGCAAGGACCTTACCAAGGGCCTTTGGGTGGAAGTTCATTGCGCCCTGAAAATGGCAACACAGGTGGACATGGCTGTGAAAAGTGCCTGCTTTCAAAGGTACTGTGTATAAAAGCTGGAACTTCATGTTGAAGCTGTATGAAGCATCAATCAGTCCACCCAGGGAACATTGGGCATAGTTTTGGTCACCACATAATAAGAAAGGGTGTGGTAGAGTGCTGTAAGGTATGTATAAAGGATTCACTGCGATAGAGCTTGGATGAATGAATTCAGGACTGTAAAATCCAATGATTCAAAGTACATTTTTTTCATCAGCCCCTGAGATTCATCTTCCTTCATACAGCTATAAAACAAAGAAACATCATGGAACCTGTTCAAAGAAAACATTTAGCACCCAATGTACAAAAAAAAAGAGCAAACCATACAAAACAGCAAAAAAAACGAGCGAAAAATGCAGAATATAAAACATGAAACCACTTGGGCATTGAAACACTCTAGGAATGTTCAGTCTTGTTCAGTTCAGCTCAATTTAGTGCGGAGCCATTCATTGACTGCAGGACACCCCAATCAAAATTACATTAAATTATGAGGGGCCTAGACAGGGTAAATAGCCACAATCTTTTCTGAGGGCAGTAAATTCTAAAACTAGAAGAAATAGCTTTTAGGTGAGTGGGAAACATCTAAAGGAGTTTTGAGGGCCAGGATTTTAACATCTGAAGGTTGGGTTTGCATGGGGACTCTTATTGAGAGGAGGTGGAAGGGGCAGATACAATCTCAGAGGGATAAGGGCCAAATTCAGGAAAATAGGATATGCAGATAGGACCCACAGTTGGTATGGACGAGTCGGGCCAATTGGCCTGATTACTTGCTGTATAACTCTATGACTCCAGTTCACGCCAATTTTGCCAATTAAAGAGCCGAGGAAGATTGAAATCATCGAGGCAGGTGTGGAAGGCGGGCAGGGTGTCCAGCGCCATCTACCAGCCTCTCACCCACTGCTGCCGGAGGAAGGTTCCAGTGTTTGAATGCTCTCAGTCTCCCTTTCGCTTGATGCTGCTGGAGGAAGGTATCTGTGTGACTGTCCCACTCTCGCTCTCACTCGTTGCTGTCAGTGTTGGTGCCGGTGTCCTGGGTCTTGGGCAAAATTTAAATGATGCAGTTTGTAGCTTGGACTCTAGAATTCACGATATGATGTGTTTCTTGGCTTCTGTTTGCTCCTTTTTTTGTTGATATTTTAGGCCATTTTGATCGGGATGGCCTGTAGATAACAAACGACACAGCGCTAGATTGAGCTGAACTGAGCTAGACTGAATATGCCTCGACTCTTTTAATAACTTTGTGGGTTGGTATTTTATATTCTCTGTTTTTCAGGGGGAGGGGGTTTTGCCATTTACTTGATTTGAGTTTTTTTTGCATGTAGGATGCTTGATGTTTTCCTTTGTTTTGTGGCTGTCTGTGGGAAGACAAATCTCAGGGTTATATACTGCATACATACTTTGATAAAAAATGTACTTTGAATCTTTGAATCAGATGGAAATTGAAGAACATGTAAACTCCACAAAGACAGCGTTGGACATCAGGATTGAACCTGGGTCACTGGAGCTGAGATGCACTTGAACTAACTGCAGACAATGGAGACAATTGCAGAGCTGTGTTTACGACAAGAACTGAGTTCTCAGAACAGGGTGTAGGATCAGGAAGGAGTCATTTTGTTCAAAGTTCAAAGTACATTTATCATCGAAGTGCGTATACATTATGCAGGCGGCCAGAAAGCAAAGAAACCCAAAAGAACCCATAAAAAAGAAAGAAAACTGTCAAGCATCCATCGTGCAGAGAAAAAAAAAAATAAAGTACAAACAAAGGAATAGCATTCAGAGCAAAAGTGAGCCCATAGACACAAGGCCCGGAGCAGGCCACAGCCTCGGCGTCAGTTCAGCGCAGAGCCGAGTAGACATCCCAGAGCCTGAAGTAGCCAGAGCAGGCCACAGCCTCAGCCTCAGTTCAGTGCAAAGGTGAGTAAGTGTGACAGAATAGTGAGCAGAACCAGCCCATCCCTAGCATCTTGTCCCAACGCCCTGCCTTTTCAATCTGTCTGGACCAGCATTTAAATTGTTCAAGCTTTGGGTCATTCCTCACAGTAGGACTAAGTGCCAGGCCCTTGTGAACACAAAAGACAATGCAGGTCAGTGGGAAGGATTAGAGGACAGGGGAGAGAGGAGTTTGGTTGAGCAAAAGCTCTTGGGGAAAAGTAATCCCCAGGGAACTGGGATAGACAAGCCTGGAAACAAGAAAGACATGGATGAGAATTCCAGAGCGGATAATGGAGGCAGTGACAGAAGCACTTAGCCTGATGGAGGGGGTGTAGTCAATCCAGACGTAGGAGAGGAGGGAATAATAGAGTCCAAATGATAATTTAATTATATATTATGAATATTAGCCCAGATACACAATCTGAATATTAACATAATTAAACAGCCTGAATGGTATAAAATTACAGTCTGGAAATTTGCATATTTATGCATTCCAAATATTAGTATAATTACATAATCTGAATTTTAGTATTTGAATGCTCAACAAGTTTTTATAAAATTTCACTTCCCACTGTTTTATCTTTGGCTTTCCTTAATGAACATAAATAATAATAATAATTAAAATCCTCTTTCATTTTATTACAGAAATTGCAAATGAAACCATTTTCCACACTTACATCCCCACTGTGTTTCTCACCCAGGAGAGTTGTCTAAAAATATTTTTCATCTCCATACAGTGTAATTCCCTGCTCTTCTGAGGCATTTGGAGGAGGATGGGAAACTTGCCTTAATTTCTGTTTTGAAAAGTAACATGGAAATGGAAAGCTAGCAAAACACAGGGACGGAATCTGTATCAAAACACCTCAATTTTGCAATTGAATAGCACCAACACAAATTATACCCTCCTGAACTCAACAGTTTGGAAGTAGAGTAGGTAATCACCATTTCTACAAATACACTGCTTTTTGATTTCCACATGTTTATTTCATACTTTCAGCCTTTTATTGATACAGAAAACAACTGAAATCAACTCATCCTTTCATTACTTCTTGCACTGGTCACCCTCTTTCACCATGCACTCTTGTCTCCCGTAACCTTTCTTTTTCATTTTATTTATTGAGATACAGCATGGAATAGGGCCGTCAGGTCCTCAGAGCCTCACCACCCAGCATCCCTGATTGAAGCCCAGCCTAAAGACAGGACACTTTTCAAAGACCAGTTAGTCACTCAGCCGGTACGTTTTTCAATTGTGGGAGAAAACCCAGAGCATTTGGAGGAAACCCACACGGTCACAGAGAGAAGGTACAAACTCCTCACAGACAGTGGCAGGAATTGAACCTTTGTGGCTGGTACGGCAAAGCATTGTGCTAACCACTGACCCCTCTGTTCTGTTAAAATAAGAAATATAAATATTAAAAAATATAATTAAAAAAGCCATGCAAAATGAGAGCAAAAAATAGTGTTGCATTTGCTCCTTTGCCCTCCCTGTCCCTCCCTTTTTCCTCCACTCTCTTCTCTCTAGTGTAGGTCATTAGCCTAAAACTATTTCTCTTGCATAAATGCTGCCTGACCTGCTGCGTGTTTATTTCAGTTTTTCAGGATCTACAGTATGTTGCCGGGAGTATTTCCAGCACCTTTTACAATTTGTATTTGAATGGTTAAGTTGTTATCAGCCAGGGCATATTGTCTTCTCATTGCTACCATCAAGAAGGAGGTCCAGGAGCCTGAAGACACATACTTAACGTTTTTGGAACTGTTTCTTCCTCTTCATTATCAGATTTTTAAACAGATACTGAACCAAATCATAAACACTAACTTACAATTTTTGCTGTCTTTTGCCACTACTAATTTAATTTAATTTTATACCTATATTTCTTACTGTAATTTTTATCCTTGCAATGTATTGCAATGAACTGCTGTTGAAAAACAACAAATTTCATGACATATGCCAGTGTTATTAAACCTGATTCTGATTCTGACACTCCACAGTAAAGACAGCAATGTTGCTGTAACATTCTAACACAGTTTAAGATTCAAAGAACATTTATTATCAAAGTATGTATACAGAATATAACTTGGAGATTCGTCTTCCTGCTGGCAGTCACGAAGCAAAGAAATACCATGGAACCCGTTCAAGAAAACGTCAAACACCCAACACGCAATAAAAGAACAAATTGCACAAACGGCAAAATGCAATAGAACAACACGTAGAATATTAAGCATGAAGCCAAGAGTCTGGTAGTATTCAGTTCAATTCAGTACTGCACCACAGAGCCATTCTTCGCCAAAGTACCCCAGTACTCATCGATCACCCCAATCAAACCGCTCAAGAAGAGTAAAAAAGTCACCAGAATCCAGAAACACATGCAACATGAACCTCAAAGTCCCACAAAACAAGTCAATAGCCTCACCAATCGATCCTCGCATATCGATCTCAAGACTCCTACACTTTATATAAAAGCAGCAGCTAGCGAGAAGGATATGAAGAACAAACACAGGCAGACGGCGCCAGATGCCTGCCCTTCTTCCACACTCATCTTCGTTGCCTTCAACCTTGCTCGATGCCTCAACTGGAGTGAAGCAAAGGAGTCAATCATGGGCTTGACTGTTATAATGGATTATCCGGTATTATAGGATTATCCACTATAGCAAGAAAGGATTGGGAGCTACAATGAAGCTTCTAGCTCACTTTGCTGTGGTCAATTGCAAAATGATTTCCTTGTGTAATTAAACCAAAGTCACTTAAAATGCTTGTCATAGCAAGACATTGACACTTAGCTTGTCAATTAGCTGAAAAACTTCAATGTATAACATGCTCTTTTCTATGTTTCTTGGGTTAATGACACAAAGGCAATTGAACACATAGTGTAATCAACTCCTTTATTTCCAATTTCTTCTTTTACGATTAGGCTCTATAATCATTGCTGGTACATTTGGTTCTGTAAAGGGTTAAAATGTGTTCAACGGGATTAAACTGACAGACATTATTCAAAATAAAAGGATCATAGTTCTCTTTACCCTGTTTTGCACTTCCATCTCTTCTGATTTTTTCCTCTCTTTCTAGCTCTCAATCTATTCTTTCTGCTGTTGGTCTCTAAATCTTCTATTCATTCTCCTACTGATCATGCAATCTGCTATTCTTTCACCTGTTGGTCTCTCAATCTTCAGTTCTTTCTCCTATTGATCACTCAATCCAAGATGGCGGCGCATCACAGCTTGCAGCAGCCACTCTGGAGCCGATGTCTGTTATTTGTTAAGCGGAGTGCCATGCACAATCCTAAGCTGTTGAGAAATGGACATGGGAGCATGGGGGGAGCATCCGGAAATCTCCAGGAAGGCCTCCTTCATTGCTGCTGCTGCTGTGAGGTCCGGGTCTCTGCTGAGAAGAACAAGCCCCCAGTCCGCGGGGTCACATTACCGGTGGCTGTTAGCTGGGGCGTCTTAATGCACTCGGCAGAGGATGCTGCTCGGGGAGGCTTTGGAGGTTTGACGGACTCGGAATCCGCTGCAGTCGGGACACTTCCACTGCTTGCTGCGTCTGTGAGACTGGGTCCTGCAGTGCCTTGGAAATCCATAGCAGGGGTATTCCCTTCTGCCGCCTGCGTGGGATGACAAGTCTATCAGGACCTTGAGAACTTGTGGAAACTGTCTGGTGGTTTCTTTTGAACTTACAGTCCTTTAACATCTTTGGACTATTTTTACTGTGCCCATGGTCCGTTTTTTTTATATCAATAATGGTATTGTCTGCACTGTTGAAACTATATGTTAACTATAACTATATGTAACTATGTGGTTTTTGTGTAGGTCTTGTAGCTTTAGTTTTTGGTTTGTTGGGTGGTAGAGTTGGTCTCTTAACCTGGTGTGTCTGAGTAGTCAGTTTTGTCTGGTGGGTTTGGAGCTCCTTTCCGGGGAATGCGATAAGATGGTAGCGCGATATTAATACGCAGCAGCCTCCCTGGACTCTGGATTGGGGGATTGCCATATGTTATGTGGATTTTCTTGTGTAGTCTGTTTTGTCATGTGCTTATTTGATATCATTCTGGAGGAACATTGTCTCATTTTTTAACTGCATTGCATTTGTGGTTTCTAAATGACAATAAACTGAAACTGAACTGAACTGAATCCGCTATTCTTTTTCCTATTGGTCGCTCCATCTTCTATTCTTTCTCCTATCAGTCTCTCAATCATCTCATCTTTCTCTTATTGTTCTCAGTCTTCTAATCTTTTTTCTATTGATCTCTCACTCTTTTATTCTTTCTCCTACTGATCTCTCATTCTCTTAGCCACTCTCATTCTTTTAATTTAGCTCTCTCCCCACATTTCTGGTTGTAATCTCCCTATCATGATCTCAATCTGCCTCTTTATCTCCGTCTCTCATCTCTCATTTCCCTTAACTCAACTGAAAACTTTCTCATATCTTGCATTGTGTTTGCAGTTAGAAATTCTTGAAGGCCACTTAAGACTGGACACAGGCCAAACTAAATATTTACACACTCATTTTAGCTTCTTTTCCACAATTTCCATTTGGTAGGTCAAAACTGGGGGTGTAATTTGGCAAATGACAGTTGAGTGAGTTACTGATGTACCAGACAGTCCTATTATGGATCCCATTTTAATGAAGGGTTTCTAAGGTATCAACAAAGAAATATTTTTTTGGATGGACTTTGCAGGCAAATGATCTTTTCAAGGATTATCAATAGAAGAAGAAAGCCCTTAACTCTGAGTGGAGTCAATGGGACGCCATCATGATGGCATTTTTTTGCGCGCTTTCTTGTTTCTACAAGACCGAGTTGCTAGCTCGATGCTCAGCCCAGCACGGATGGAAAGCGTGCAAGGGAGCCAGCGGGATTCGAACTCGGGAGCCTGTGCTCTGAAGTCTGGCACTGATGCCACTATGCCACCAGCCAGCTAAGGATTATCAGTGATTAGGTTTATTTGCCATACACATTTATATATACAGGTATTAAAAATGTGCTGTGGTGTGTTGGTGCAACATGCAACAAAGATAACACGAGAAAGAACAAAGGAACACATAGTGTAGTGGACAGTATATTGACTGGCTGCATCACAGCCTGGCATGGAAATACCAATGTCCTTGAATGGGAAATCCGACGAGAAGTTTACTCCACTCTCCATGGTGCTGAAACTGTGAGGCTGCTCCAGGCTTCGTATTTGTGAGCTTCATGACCATTTGCCCTGCTATGTGGTGAACTGAGCTGAGACTACAGGCTCTCCAGCTGCGTGTCTAGGGACTCAGTTCTGCTCTGAGTGCTGGTGCTCACTTTTATTCTTTGCACAATTAGTGTTTTTTTTCTCTTGCTCTGTGCATTGGATGTCGGTCTGTTTTAAAAATTGGGTACTTTAGGGTTTCTGGTTTTATGGCTGCTTGTAGGCAAATGAATCTCAAGGTTGTACAATTTATACATACTTTGATACTAAACACATTTTGAACTTTGAACTTTGGATAAGGCCCAGTCCATCATGGGTAAAGCCAACCCCACCACTGGGCACATCTCTACACTAGATGCTGTTGCAAGAAAGCAGCATCAATCATCAGGGAACCCACCACCCAGGACATACTCTCTTCTCACTGTTGCTATCAGGAAGAAAGTACAAGAGCCCCAGGACTTACACCATCAGGTTCAGGAACAGTTACAAACCCTCAGCCATCAGGCTCTTGAAGCTATGGGGACAACTTCACCTGTCTCATCATTGAATGTTCCCACAGCCAATGGACTCACTTCAAGGACCCTTCATCTCATGTTATCGATATTCATTGCTTGTTTATTTATTTATTATTATTGTTTCTTCTTTTTTGTATTTGCATAGTTTATTGCCTTCTGTACTCTGGTTGAATGCCCTAGTCAGGAAGTCTTTCAGTAATTCTGTCACCGAGTATGCCCAAAGAAAACAATTCTCAGGGTTGTATATAGTGACATATATGTACATTGATAATAAAATTTACTTTGACCTTTGAGATTAAATGACAGATATGGAATAAAATGTGAATAAATACATAAAACCACCATGTTAACAGCATTAAAAAGTGTGTTTTAAAGTGTTTACAGTACAGTGAAGTGTATGAGGTTAAAGATAGGGGGAGGTTAACTAAAACAACTGAACAGTTTAACTTCTCAGGGGAAGAAACTTTTAAAATGAAATGAGGCTCTTGTTTTAGTACCCCTACAGCACTTCCCAGAATGGAGCTTTTGGAAAAAGGCAGTTTGCAGGTTACACAGTGTCTTCGATGATTTTCCTGCCCGCTTCCTCTCATGGAATGATGACAGACTGCAGTCAGTGACCTTTTTTTCTGCTGACCTGGCAGTTCCCTGTAGTTTATTTGTCCTAAAGTCATATTTCAAGAAGCATCCATTATAAATTAAGTTTTTACTTTAACTTTCCAGTTCTGGAGTTATTTTGATAAAAAATTTAGTGCTCTGTTAAAAGGTAGATGACCATATTTTGTTTGAGAATTGGAGTTCACCCTTTCCTTGATATGCTATGGGGTGTATTGTGCTGGTGTTCAAAGTTCAAAGTAAATTCATTACCCAAGTACATTTATGTCACCATATACCGCCCTGAAATTCATGACCTTGCAGGAATTCACTGTAGAAAAAAGAAATACAAAGGAAACAATGAAAAAGTACACACACAAAGAGTGACAAATATTCATGTAGAAAAGAAGACAAACCAGACAAATATAAAAAGAGCACAATAATAATAATAATAAATAATATTGAAGATATGAGTTGTAGAGACCTTGAAAGTGAGCAATTAAGTGACATGCCAAACTAGAGGAAAAAATCATAAACACAACAAAGTCTGCAGAAGCTACAATCTGAAGCAACACACATAAAATGTTGGAGGAACTCGGCAGATCAGGCAGTGTCTATGGAAATGAATAAGCAGTCAACATTTTAGTCTGAAACCATTCTTCAGGACTGAGATGGAAGACACCGGAATGAGAATGGTGGGGGGATAGAAGGAGGGGAGCTAGAGGCTGAGAGGTGACACCAGGAGGGTAGGAAAGATGAAGGGCTGTAAAAGAAGGAATCTGATAGGAGTGGAGAGTGGAACATAACAGAATTGGAATAATGGGAATGAGAAGAGGAAAGAGGTCAGAGTGCGGAATAGAAGAGGGGAGGGTGAGGGGATATTTTTACCAGTGGGAGATATTGATATTCATGCCATCAGGTTGGAGGCTATCCAGGTAGAATATAAGGTGTTGCTCATCCCCACTGAGCATGGCTTCATCTTGGCAAAAGAGGAGACCGTGGACCAACATGTCAGAATGGGAATCAGAATTAAAATGTTTGGCCACCGGGAAGTTCCACCTTTGGCAGATGGAAGTGTAGACTTACTGTGATCTTTGCCGACATGCCTCCCAGTAGCAATTTCTTGTAGACGTCACAGCTACTACATCAATGTCACTATTGAGCAAGTGAGACCTTTAAGCTCCTCTTTCTATTGCAGACTGGAGAATAGGCTGATGGGAAGGCAAGGAAAATCACTGGGGTGTTGCAAAGGGGTGGGTGGGGAAGGACAAATCTGTAGTGTAAATGGTCACCAAGTATTCATGCCTATGATCACTAATACACAAATGCCTCCATGGCATTGCAAAGCATGAGTTCATTTGGTTAGCGATGATCATAATCTATGGAAAAGCGGTTGTATGTTATGGGAGACATAGAACATAGACCAGGACAGCATGGGAACAAGTCCATTGGCTCAGAATGTTGTGCTGAACCAGCCAAAGAGCAAATAAAAACACCCAGACACTAATCCCTCCAACCTACAGCGGGTCCATATCCCTCCATCGTCCTTACATTCATCTGCCTATCTCAGTGTCTCTTAAAAGCCTCCAATGTATTCGCCTTAACTGCCATACTTTGTATTCCAGCAGGTAAAGTACGCCAGTCAATAATATTAAAGAGGATACCAAAAAATTCTTCGGGTACATGAAGTATGAAAGAGAAGTGAGAATGGATATCGGACCACTGGAAAACTATGCTGGAGAGGTAGTAATGGGAGAGAAGAAATCAGTGGACAAACTGAATCAGTACTTTTCACCAGTCTTCACTGTGGAAGACACTAGCAGTATGGTGGAAGTTCCAGGTGTCGGGGGCGTGAAGTGTTTGAAGTTACCATAACTAGAGAAAAGGTTCTTGAGAAACTGAAAGGTTTGAAGGTAGATAAGTCACCTGGACCAGATGCTGTACACATCAGAGTTCAGAAAGAGATGGCTGAAGGCATTAGTAATGATCTTTCAAGAATCACTAATTTCTGGAATGGTTCCAGAAGACTGGAAAACTGCAAATGTCGCTGCACTCTTCAAGGAGGGAGAGAGGCAGAAGAAACAAAACTATAGGCCAGTTAGTCTGACCTTAGTGGTTGGGAAGATGTTAGAGTCTCAGGATTCTAAGGGTGAGGTCTCAGGGTACTTGGAGGCACACGATAAAATAAGTCATAGTCAGCATGGTTTCCTCAAGGAAAAATCTTGCCTGACAAATCTGTTGGAAGTCTTTGAAGAAATATCAAGCAGGATAGATATAGGGCAATCAGTTGACATTGTGTACTTGGATTTTCAGAAGGCTTTTGACAAGGTGCCACAAATGAGGCTGCTTACCAAGCATGGCATTACAGGAAAGATTCTAGCATGGATAAAGCAGTGGCTAATTGGCAGGAGGCAAAGAACAGGAATAAAGGGAGTCTTTTTGGACTGGCTGCCAATGACTAGTGGTTTTCCACAGGGGTCTGTATTGGGGCTGATTCTTTTTACGTTATATGTCAATGATTTGGATGATGGAATTGATTACTTTGTTGCAAAGTTTGCAGAGGATAGAAACATAGCTGGAGGGGCAGGTTGTTTTGAGGAAGTAGAGCTACAGAGGGACTTCGACAGGTTAGGAGAGTGGGCAAATAAATGGCAAAAGGAATACAATGTCGAGAGGTGTATGGTCATACACTTTGATACAAGAAATGAAAGGGTTAATCCCTCCAACCTACAGCAGGTCCATATCCCTCCATCTAAATTCTAAATCTCCATTCTAAATGGAGAGAAAATGCAAAAAAAAAAAACTGAGACGCAAAGGGACTTGGGAGTCCTTGTGCAGGATTCCCTAAAGATTACTTTGCAGGTTGAGTCAGTGGTGAGGAAGGCAAATGCAATGTTAGCATTCATTTCAAGTGGACTAGAATATAAAAGGATGCAATGTTGAAACTTTTTTAAGTGACTTGGAGTATTGAGAACAGTTTTGAGTCCCTTATCTTAAAAAGCATGTGCTGAAACTGGAGAGGGTTCAAAGGAGGTTCATAAAAATGATTCCAGGATTGAATGGCTTGTCGTATGAAGAGCGTTTGATGACTCTGGGCCTGTATTCACCAGAATTGGAACAGTGAAAGACCCTGATAGAGTGGATGTGGAGAGGATGTTTCCTATGGTGAGAGAGTCTAAGAAGAAAGCACACAGCCTCAGAATAGACAGGAGTCCTTTTAGAACAGAGGTGAGGAGGAATTTCTTTAGCTAGAGGGTGTTGAATCTGTGGATTCTTTGCCACATCAGCTGTGGAGGCCAAGTCTTTATGTACATTTAAGGCAGACATTGATAGATCCTTGATTGGTCAGGGATGAAAGGATATTGGGGCTGAGCCTTGATGAAATGGTGGAGGCAGACTCAATGGGCCAAATGGCCTAATTCTGCTCCTATATTTTATCATCTTATACCATGACTTTAGGCCAGCTGGTAGCATAGTGGCATCAGTGCTGGACTTTGGAGCAAAAGCTCCGAAGTTCGAATCCAGCCAGCTCCAAAAACCTGGAGAGGGATGGGCCGAGACACGCCATATGATGAGCAATCACCAAAAAGATCAGTGCAAAAAGCTTGCCATGATGGCGCCGGCTTTCCAGGTTTGGACATTTCAAACCTGGAAAACAGGTCCACTCTACTTATGCATCCTATAATCTTATAAACCTCTACCAGATCACCCCTCAGCCTCTGGCACCCCTGAGAAAACTCCCCAAGTTTATCCAGCCTCTCCTGATAGTACATGCCCTCTAAACCAGGCAGCATCCTGGTGAACCTCTTCTGCACCCTCTCCCAAGCCTCAATGTCCCTCTTATAGTGGGGCAATCAGAAATGTATGCAATACTGCGGAGTTTTATATAGTTGAAACACAGCCAGGATGATACAGGTGAACAAACACTGTGGTTGGTGTATGTAGAGGACAATACACTAAAGGGGGAGTGATGACTCTAGGTTACACTGCTGATGCTGCAGATTTTCTCCATGTTTCACTGTGAGTTAAAACACAGGTCACAGTTCACACCGTCACCAGCCAATTTCTGTCTTTATGAACGGGATTGTCTGCTGAGCCCCTTCGAGTTACCTTTAGATATACTATATTATTAAAACAAAAGATTAGCTTTATCACATGTGCATTGAAACAGAGCAAAAGGCATTGCTTGCTTCAAATTGAATCCACAAAGATGGTGCTGTACTATGCAAGAGTCACTGTGATTCCAAAGTCAAAATAGCACGCAAACTTACTAACCCTAAACTGTAAGTCTTTGGAATGTGGGTGGAAATCAGAGCACCCAGAGGAAACCCACATGGTCACAGGGAGAATGTGCAAACTTCTAACAGACTGTGACAAGAATTCAATGCCAATCTTACAGCTGGCATGTAATAGCGTTGCGTCACCGTACTGCCCTGCACTGCATTTTTTCCAGTAGCTTTTACACTCCATTCTGCATTATTATTGATTTACCTTAGTCTCCCTCAAAGCACTGTGTAATGATCTGATCTGTATGAACAGTATGCAAGACAGGCTTTTCACTTTTTCTTTGTACATGTGACAATAATAGCCCAATTCAAATCCCAATGCATGTTTGTCTGAAGCAGAGGAAGTGTCAACCAACCTGAAGGAGACCAGATCATGACCAATTAACAAAAATACTATTGCAGGTGTGTTGTACGGAACGAGAATCAGGGGTCTGCTGAGTGAAACAGCAGACACTGTTCAGCAAATACTTATTCACAAGCAAGCAACAAAACACTTGACTCGCCTGTAAGTCGAACTAACACTCATCGAAGTCACCCAAAATATAGAAACTACAACACTGAGCATTGCATACACTTGTTAAGTCTGACCAAGTTACACAACAAGATTAAAAAAACCAGAGGACATGGCCTCAGAAAAGAGGGGTGTCATTTTAGACTGGAGATGAGGAGGAATTTCTTTTGCCAAAGAGTGGTGAATCCATGGAATTCGTTGCCACAGGCGGCTGTGGAGGCCGTCATTGGGTATATTTAAAGCAGAGGTTGATTGATAGATTTTTGATTCGGCAAGACATGAAGTGATATAGGGAGAAGGCAGGAGATTGGAGCTGAGAAGGAAAATCAATTAGCCAGGATGAAATGTTGGGAGCAGGCCTGATGGGCCAAGTGGCCTAAAGCTGCTGCCTTATCTTATGGCCCTACAAACAGTTACTTAACTAGGTGAGCAGCCGAATCATGAGCCCCTCCCCCATTAACTTCCAAATGATTTCCCCCGCGCTGCCCGCGGCTCACGGCCTGGAGCAAGCTCGGGGTAAAAAGTGAGAGCCCTGCTCAGGTGCCTTCACCTTTATACACCTGCGGACTGGAAGCCGGTCGCAGGTACTGCAGCACATGGCCTGGGACCAGAAACCGATATGACAGTGCACGGAGGGAGCGAACCAGTGGGAAGTTGGCTGCATACCTCCAGCAGGTCCATTATCAACTGGCGCAGCAGAAGCGACTTCTGGAACAATTTTCGATCAGCTAACAAGTTAACCTTCCATATTACACGGATTGCCCTTACAGGCACTAATATTGCCTGTGTGTGAATGAGTCCAATTTCAAGGCAGGTTCTAGTTCCATTCGGGAAGCTACATTTAATAGAACACATGCAGATAAAGTAGCATATTTCATAAACCAGTGTTCAGCTATTCTCTTTAGATTTTTTTCCTGTCAGAGGATAAAAAGGAATACAATATGAAAGATCAGAATGGGGGAATACACTATTAGCTATTTTTATCAATCACCATTACCCAAGGCACAACTGCAGTTCACACAGAGGAAACATGCATAGACAGACCTGAGGTCAGGATTCAAGCCCAGATGGCCAGGAAAGAAACATCAGTCTGTTAACTTCAACTTATCCGCCCGCCTCCCTTATCCAACCCTCCACCACAATGCAGCAGGTGGCACAGTTATCACACAGAACTAGTGATGAATATTTGGTCCAAGACTCTGGCCTTGTTTGCTCGGATATTTCCCTCTGAGATTGTGGGTTTCTCCCGTGTGCTCTGGTTTGTTCCCCGAGGACGTATGGGTTGGAAAGTTAATTGGCCACTGTAAATTACCCTTAGAGAGTGAGTGGGTGGCAGCGGAGTCGCGGGGCTGTTGTGGTATGCGTGAAAGAGAACAGGCTGCAGAGAAAGAATTGAGGACGTGATTGACAAGCTTGCTCGGAGAGATATCACAGAAAAAGAGTCTTAGAATCATAGAAAAATACAGCACAGAAGCAGGCTTTTTGTCCCATCTAGGCTGTGCTGAACCATTTAAACTTCCTACTCCCATCAACCTCCACTGAGACCACAGGCTTCCGTACCCCTACCATCCATGCACTGGTCCAAGCTTCTCTTAAGCATTGAAATTGAGCTCGCACACTCCACCTGTGCTGGCAGCTCATTTCACCATCTCATGACTCTTAGAGCGAAGAAGTTTCACCTCACGTTCCCCTCAAATATCTTCACC
Organism: Hypanus sabinus; assembly: GCF_030144855.1. Lineage (NCBI taxonomy): Eukaryota > Metazoa > Chordata > Chondrichthyes > Myliobatiformes > Dasyatidae > Hypanus > Hypanus sabinus. Next base: position 17,136,768 of record NC_082706.1, read on the forward strand.
TTTCACCCTTACCGCATGACCTCTAATTGTAGTCCCACCTAACCCGAGTGGAAAAAGCCTGCTTGCATTTATCCTGTCTATACCCCTCATAATTTTGTATAACTCTATCAAATCAACCCTCAATGTTGTACACTCCAAGGAATAAAGCCCCAACTTTTTCAATCTTTGCTTGTAAATCAGGCCCTCCAGTCCCAGCAATATCCTTGTAAATTTTCTTTGTACTCTTTCAACATTATTTACAACATTCTTGTAGGTAGGTGATGAAAACTGTGCATAATGCTCCAAATTAGACCTGAGCAATGTCTTATACAACTTCAACATAGCACCCCATCTCCTGCACTCAGTACTTTGATTCATTCAGCACAGAACCATGCCCAACTCACTCATGCCAAATGCCCATCCAAGCTAGTCTCATTTGCTTGTATTTTGCCCACATAAGCCCATCGAGTATTTCTCTGCTGGATCTCACAAAACGCAATACTTACACTGAGTGGATCATTATCAAGCTTGCAAGGAGGGGAGTTCACCTCCAATCCCAACAGGGATGGTCGGGGACTTCCAACACACCATTTACAAAGTGTTCCTTTCATACATAAGAATGAGACAAGGTTGCTACTTCCAGTGAGATCAGTCTTCCTGATACATTTGTTGTAATCTGCCATCTGTGGTTTACTTATCTCTGTACTCCTTACTTTTGCACAATGTTCAGTACATTGGGTGCTTGCAGTCACGTATTCCTTTAGTAAGCACATTTCTTGTAGTTTCTCCTTGCTTCTTTAGTCACATACATATATTGCATATTAGCTTGGCGCTCTGGGATTTTACAATTTCATTTTGTCACACCAAAAGTTACAAAAAAATATACAATGTTCAATGCATATTTCCATACCCCTCAACCTTTCCCAGCTGTGTATCTAACAGCTGAATTCACTCAACCTATTCTCATAAGGGATGCTCTCCAATCCAGGCAAAATGCTTGTAAATCTCCTCTGCACTCTTTCTATAGTATCCACATCTTTCCTGTAGTGAGGTGACCAGAACTGAACACAGTACTCCAAGTGGGGTTTGACCAAAGTCTTATATAGCTGTAGCATTACCTCACAGCTCTTGAACACATTCCCACGGTTGATGAAGGCCAACAAATCATATGCCTCTTAACAACACTCTCAACCTGCATAGCAGCTTTGACGGTCCTATGGACACAGACCCAAAGATCTCTTTGATCCTCCACACTACCAAGAGTCTTACCATTAATACTATATTTGTCTTCAAATTTGACCTACCAAAATGAATCACTTCACACTTATCTCAGTTGAACTCCATCTGTCACTTCTCAGCCCAATTCTGCATCCTATCGATGTCCTGCTGTAACCTCTGACAACCCTCCAGACTATCCTCAACATCCCCAACCTTTGTGTCAGCAAACTTACAAATTCATCCTTCTACTTCTTCATCCAGGTCTTATACAAAAATCACTAAGAGGAGGGCTCTCAGAACATATCCTGCGGAAAACCACTGGTCACCAAGCTTTAAAATTCTTCTTCTTGTTTGCCAATCAGTCCATAGCCTTGGCCCCTTCCCTGCCTCTGGAATCCTTTCCAGATCTGTAAGACACTCCAAGCTCTGAACTTCCCCCAATTCTGTTCCTTGAATCAACACCATACTCAGTCCTTCCTTTGTTGGAGTTTATGCTTTGGACTGCTTATGATCTGAGTGGTCTGATTCCCTCCCTAAAGCCCTCCACCTCTCTACCCCACTTCTCAGTGTTGTGGCTCTCCTCGATCTTGATGTTGGACCTGTAGAGTTGCCTTGATCCAAGCTCTTGGTTACAGGCCTGGATATTTTATTTGCCTCGGTATCGAGTTTGATTTGATAACTCGTAAAACCAAAAGATATAAGAGCAGAATCAGGCCACTCGGCCCATTGAGCCTGCTCTGCCATTTCAGCATGGCTGATTGTCTCAACCCAATCTCCTGCCTTCTCCCTGTAACCTTTCACACCCTGACTAATCAAGAATCTATAAACCTCTGCCTTAAATGCACCCTATGACCTGGCCTCCATAGCTATCTGAGGAAAGGAATTTCACTGATTCACCACTTCCTGCCTAAAGAAATTCCTCCTCATCTCTGCTTTAAATGGACATCCCTCTATTTTGAGGCTGAACTCTCTGGTCCTCTTCTCCCCCACCAAAGGAAACATCCTCAACTTGCCCTGTCGGGTTAGCTTGATCCAAGCCCTTGGTTGTTGGCCTGGATACTTTAAATGCCCTAGTATCGAGTTTGATTTGAGAATCTTCCATGAGGGGTTTTGAGAAAATCTCAGAAGCACAATGTCAGTGTTGTGTGAGTCTTCACAGTTAACTCACAGCTCCTAAATTAGAAGGTTATAGTTTCAAGTCCAATACAAGATATGACTTGAACGTACCATGGAAATGTCTTGAGCACACACACACACATATATATATATATATATAGATACAGCTAGCATGTCTAAGACTTCTGCACAGCAGTGTATAGTAATTTTATGTATTGCACTGTACTACTGCAGCAAAAAAAAAAACAAATTTCATGGACGTGAGTGATGATAAACCTGATTCTGATATGGGTCTCTATTGTGGGCTGAGAGTGGGAAGGGGGCAGGGAGAGAGGAATCATGGTTGGGAAAAGGGAAAGGGAGAGGGGAGGGAGCAGAAAGCACCACAGAGGCATTCTGTAATGATGAATACACCAATTGTTTGGAATGAAAAGCATTTGGCTGGCGTCTGCACCTGCACCTGCACCACCCCCACCCCTGGCACTCCTTCTCTGCCACCTGCCCACAGCCATCCCGTGGCACTCCACCCTCACCATCCCCAACATCCTTTACTCCTGCCAGATCTACAAACTCGCTCTCCATTGACAAATACAGTACTGTGCAAGTCTTAGATGCCCTAGCTTATCATATGTGCCTAAGACTTTTGCACAGGACTGTAGTCACATCACAAGCTAAGGAACAGGAGTAATTAATTCAACCCCTTGAACACCTTTGACATTGAGCTGGATCACAGCTAACCTGTTATTTAATTTCATTTTGGTTCTGTACTCTTTGATATCCCTAGGTTTTCAAAATACTGGCAATCACACTTGGGAAATTTTCAACAGGTTATCACGCAGTACTGACAGAGTACCACGTTATTAGAGATAGTAACCCACATTAAGCTACCCATCCAGGAGTACCTAGAAAGCAGGATGAGCTTCAGCTGTGAGTGCTGCAGGTACTCCTGCCTTGGAGATCCAACCTCAAGTGCATTTGTGAGACTTGAGCGAGCACAGAACTCAACTCAAACACAAAATCAAACCTCTCTGAGGATGCCCAGCAGATCGGCCAGCATGGGAGAGGAGATAAACATTGATCTGAAAATAAACAGCCTGCATCTTGAATGCATCTGGCCTGGTGCTTATATCATCCAAACATCAGGTTGTCCATCACTCTGGGACTCAGGCCTTGTTACATCGATATTCTCTGGGCCTAGACACCTCCATCACATTTCGGCCTATAATTTGATAGCTGCTTGGACAAGGTACATGGATAGAAAAAATTGAGAAAGATATGGATAAATGGGACTAGCTTAGATGGGTATAGATAAGAAGGGCTGAAGGGCCTGTTTGAGTGCTGTATAACTTCATGCCACTCTCCTTCTACCACTTGCAGCATGATGCATCAGAACAAGTTTTCACCTGTTCTCTTAATTATAAAAGGTTAAATAGAACTATTTTGAAGAACAGCATAGCCTCTGTAGTATCCTTACTAACATTTCTCCCGCATTCAAAACCACTGAAGGCAAGTTGTCTGCTAGTTATCACTTTGTTATTTGTGGGAGCTTGCTATGCAACATTTTCTACTTTACAGCAGTGACTGCACTTCCAGAGAAAGCCACTGCATGCAAAGTTCAAAGTAAATCTTATTATCAAAGTACATACATGTCATCACATTAACCCTGAGATTCATTTTCCTGCGGGCATACGGAGCAAATCTATAGAGTAGTAACTATAACGGGGTCAATGAAAGATCATCCAGAGTGTATAAGAGTTATAGCAAATACAGCTATAAATAAATAGCATGAAATAGCGAGAATATCAAATAGCAAGGTGAAGTATCCTTAAAGTGAGATCATCAGTTGAGGGAACATCTCAATAGATAAGTGTGTTCAAGAGCCTGATGGTTGCAGGGTAGTAACTGTCCTTGAACCTGGTGGTGCAGCCCCTGAGGCTTTTGTACCTTCTTCCTGATGGCAGCAGTGAGAATAGAGCATGGAGATCTCTGATGATGGATGCTGCTTGTCATGTAGATGCGCTCAATGGTTGAAAGCACTTTAGAGGGAGAATGGTGATACACAGATGACAGTGGAGGAAAGGAAGCCTGCTGTTCTGCAAAATTCCGTGAGCGGATCACAGGCTGTCTGGCCACTCAGCACCATGCGGTTGGTGGAGTCTTCCTGTGTATCACCTGGTTGTTGCATTTTACTTATATAACAGTAATTGGATTTCAAAGCGATTCAGGGAGTGAAGTGTTTTTCAGTCATCTTTGACAGGCAGGATAATAATGCGCTGTGTAAATGCAAAGGGTTTTATTCCCTCTTCTTGGACCCACCTCCTCTTCACTGAGTTAATTATCAGGTTATCTCCAGGAAGGCTGCTAAAGGCCATCTATAATCACTTCGAGAATAGAAGAGAAAGCTCTCTTGCATTTATCCACCCACACTTCTCTTGCAACACGCTGTAAAAATGATGGACTGATGAATATTAACATGTGTATGTTTTTTTCTGGGTTATTTATCAAGCTGAGCACAATTGACAGTGTGCATGGAAACTTGGATTCAGAGATCTTGCAGCCTCCTCACTCTCCCACCCCCAACCAAATAAACCTGCGACCTTAGTACAAAGAGCAATGGAGATTAGCTTATTTAAGATGAATGCATGCTGCTACAAAAGGGCCATAGGTAGCGAAAGGCACCGGTCAGCTTTTGACATGAATTAGTGCTCAATTATAAGTAGCAGCTCTCCACTCAGTGGCCACTTTATTAGGCACACCTGCACACCTGCTCATTAATGCAAATATCTAATCACCCAATCACGTGGCAGCAACTGTATGCACAAAAGCATGCAGACATGGTCAGGAGGTTCAGATGTTGTTCAGACCAAACATCAGAATGGCGAAGAAATGTGATCTAAGTGACTTTGACCATGGAATGCACGGTAGCACAGCGGTCACACAGTGAAAGAAGCACAGTGTTTTACAGTGCCAGTGACCCCGCCGCAGACTGTAAGGAGTTTGTACGTTCTCCCGGCGAATGTATGGGCTTCCTCCGGGAGCTCCAATTTCCTCCCACAGTCCAAAGACATACAAGTTGCTAGGTTAATTTGGCATTGTAAATTATCCCGTGATTTGACTAGGGATAAATCGGGGGTTGCTGGGTGGCTGGCTTGAAGGGCTGGAAGGGCCTATTTTGTGCTGTATCTCAACAAGTAAATAAATATGATAGTCGGTGCCAGACTTGAGATACTCAGTAACTTCTGACCTCCTGGTATTTTCACCTGGGGTTTACATAGAATAGTGCTAGAAACAAAAAAACGCCCACCGAGTGTCAGTTCTCTGGGTAAAAATGCCTTTGACCATGGAATGATTATTCGTGCCAGAGTGCATGATTGAGTATCTCAGAAACTGCTGATCTCCCGGGATTTTCACACACAACAGTCTCTAGAGCTTACGGAGAACGATGCGAGAAACAAAAAATCCAGTGGGCAGCAGCTCTGAGGGTGAAAACACCTTGTTAATGAGGGAGGTCAGGGGAGAGTGGCCAGAATGGTGCGAGCTGACAGGAAAGCGACAGTAACTCAAATAACCACAAGTGCAGAAGAGCACCTCTGAATGCACAACATGTCAAACCTAGAATTGGATGGGCGACAGCAGCAGACCACAAACATACACGCAGTGGCCACTTTATTGGGAACAGGAGGAAACTAATAAACCTGAGTCTATATTTTCACAGTCTATGATATTACTTTAGTCTTCCTATTTCCTCGAGCAAATTGCTGCAGATTTCAGCATCTACAGTCTCAAGTGTCTTCATCAGTATTGCAAAAACAAATATTTTAAGTTGGACAGAGAGGGGGGAATGAAGATAAAACCCATGAGGACCAAGAGATCAGACTTGTGACACAATGCTTTTCAAAAGATCAAGATTTTCAATACTGATGAAGACACAAGAGACTGTAGATGCTGAAATCTGGAGTTAAAGATCAAACAAAAGTTCAGAAGTCACTATATACAACACCGAGTTTCATTTTCTTGCAGATATTTACAGCACACCCAAAAAACACAATAGAGTCAATGAAAAACTACACACAAAGAGGGCAAAAGAAGACAAACTTTGAAAATACAAATTAAAAATAAAATGATAATAATAGGTAAAAAGATAATAAATAATATTGAGAACATGAGTGGTAGAATTCTTGAAAGGAGGTCCATAGGTTGAGTACTGCCCTCACTGAGGTGTTATAACATCATCTAGACAGTCAGCCAAACTTAATTCCAAAATAACATGAGAGTCGGGGTACAGCCTCCTAGTTCCTTGTTTTTATTGCAAACTCAATGGCATAGCAGTGAGTAAGAAATGGAAAACCTTCTGCTAGGAAGCAACAGGATGGATTTGAATAAAAACTTCTTCTCCTAACATCAGCCTCTGGCCTACTACCAGCCAATGTGCTTTTCTACTTTCTATTTCCTGTCGACACCGGAAGTGACCAAATACTGATAAGAAACTGTTCATTAGGATAAAAGGTGAATAAACTTGATCAAATAGAAGGACAAAGCAACTGTCCAAAGGGTAGAGCAGGTTATGGAATCGGTTCCATGTGGAGGTGACTGAAGTTGTCAACTCTGGTTCAGGAGCCTCGTGGTTGACTGCTAAACTGTTCAGTTAATGATTGAACAGTAGGGATGAGGGAGAGAACAGAACAACACTTAGAAACAAAATAACATGCTGGAACTGTGAAGCAAAACACGACGTTTATTGGAAATCCCTGAACTTCTATGGGTCTCCTGAGAACATCTCACTCTCTGAACAGTATTTGGTTCTGAATGCTAAAGGGAGAAAGGATTCCACTGGAGACTGCAGTCAAAGCCAAGACAATGGCTGGCTTGGATATATACGGGAGCTCAAGTGAGCAATTGTTAGTAGGGAGAACCAAAACTAGTAACAAGATTAGGGGAAGACTTCTATAGATGTACTGTAGACAGGATGCACCGCTGTTTGGCATGGGGGGGGGGGCAGGGAGGCAGGGCTACTGCACAGGACTGAAAGAAGCTGCAGAGGGTTGTAAATTTAATCGGCTCCATCTTGGGTAATAGCCTACAAAGTACCCAGGACATCTTCAAGAAGTGGTCTCTCAGAAAGGCAGCGTCCATTAATAAGGACCCCCAACACCCAGGGCATGTCCTTTTCTCATTGTTACCATCAGGTAGGAGGTACAGAAGCCTTAAGGCACCCATTCAGCGACTCAGGAGCAGCTTCTTCCCCTCTGCCATCTGATTCCTAAATGAACATTGAACCCTAAAAAACTACCTCACTTTGTAATATATATTGTTTCTGTTTTTGCATGATTTACTGTGAAAACTACATATGTACATTCAGTATACGTATGGTGTAGTTGATAGGTTGATTTATTCATTTTTTTTCTTCTAAATTATGTATTGCATTGAACAGCTGCTACTACGGTAACAAACTTTACGTCACATGCCGGTGATAATAAACCTGATTCTGATTCTGATTCTGAACTTCTCAGAGAATGATACTTAAAGGTTTGATGGTGGATATGCAATGGCAAGCATTTAAAGTTCGCATGGATGAACTACAACAATTGTTCATCCCAATTTGGCAAAAGAATAAACCAGGGAAGGTAGTGCACCCGTGGGTGACAAGAGAAATTAGGGATAGTATCAAGTCCAAAGAAGAAACATATAAATTAGCAAAAAAAAAAGCGGCACACCTGAGGACTGGGAGAAACTCAGAGTCCAGCAGAGGAGGACAAAGGGCTTAATTAGGAAAGGGAAAAAAGATTATGAGAGAAAGCTGGCAGGGAACATAAAAACTGACTGTAAAAGCTTTTATAAATATGTGAAAAGAAAAAGATTGGTCAAGACAAATGTAGGTCCTTTACAGTCAGAAACAGGTGAATTGATCATAGGGAACAAAGACATGGCAGACCAATTGAATAACTACCTTGGTTCTGTCTTCACTAAGGAGGACATAAATAATCTTCTGGAAATAGTAAGGGACCGAGGGTCTAGTGAGATGGAGGAACTGAGGGAAATACATGTTAGTAGGGAAGTGGTGTTAGGTAAATTGAAGGGATTAAAGGCAGATAAATCCCCAGGGCCAGATGGTCTGCATCCCAGAGTGCTTAAGGAAGTAGCCCAAGAAATAGTGGATGCATTAGTGATAATTTTTCAAAACTCCTTAGATTCTGGATTAGTTCCTGAGGATTGGAGGGAGGCTAATATAATCCCACTTTTTAAAAAAGGAGGGGGAGAGAAACCGGGGAATTATAGACTGGTTAGTCTGACATCGGTGGTGGGGAAAATGCTAGAGTCGGTTATCAAAGATGTGATAACAGCACATTTGGAAAGAGGTGAAATCATCAGACAAAGTCAGCATGGATTTGTGAAAGGAAAATCATGTCTGACGAATCTTATAGAATTTTTTGAAGATGTAACTAGTAGAGTGGATAGGGGAGAGCCAGTAGATGTGGTATATTTAGATTTTCAAAAGGCTTTTGACAAGGTCCCACACAGGAGATTAGTGTGCAAACTTAAAGCACACAGTATTGGGGGTATGGTATTGATGTGGATAGAGAATTGGTCAGCAGACAGGAAGCAAAGAGTGGGAGTAAACGGGACCTTTTCAGAACGGCAGGCAGTGACTAGTGCTCAGTGCTGGGACCCCAGTTGTTTACAATATATATTAATGATTTAGATGAGGGAATTAAATGCAGCATCTCCAAGTTTGCGGATGACATGAAGCTGGGCAGCGTTGTTAGCTGTGAGGAGGATGCTAAGAGGATGCAGGGTGACTTGGATAGGTTGGGTGAGTGGGCAAATTCATGGCAGATGCAATTTAATGTGGATAAATGTGAGGTTATCCACTTGGTTGCAAGAACAGGAAAACAGATTACTATCTGAACGGTGGCCGATTAGGAAAAGGGGAGATGCAACGAGACCTGGGTGTCATTGTACACCAGTCATTGAAGGTGGGCATGCAGGTACAGCAGGTGGTGAAAAAGGCAAATGGTATGTTGGCATTCATAGCAAAGGATTTGAGTACAGGAGCAGGGAGGTTCTACTGCAGTTGTAAAAGGCCTTGGTGAGACTGCACCTAGAGTATTGTGTGCAGTTTTGGTCCCCTAATTTGAGGAAATACATTCTTGCCATAGAGGGAGTACAAAGAAGGTTCACCAGATTGATTCCTGGGATGGCAGGACTTTCATATGAAGAAAGACTGGATTGACTAGGCTTATACTCACTGGAATTTAGAAGATTGAGGGGGGATCTTATTGAAACATATAAAATTCTAAAGGGATTGGACAGGCTAGGTGCAGGAAGATTGTTTCCGATGTTGGGGAAGTCCAGAATGAGGGGTCACAGTTTAAGGATAAAGGGGAAGCCTTTTAGGACCGAGATGAAGAAAAACTTCTTCACACAGAGAGTGGTGAATCTGTGGAATTCTCTGCCACAGGAAACAGTTGAAGCTGGTTCATTGGCTATACTTAAGAGAAGTTAGATATGGCCCTTGTGGCTAAAGGGATCAGGGGGTATGGAGAGAAAGCGGGTACAGGGTTATGAGTTGGATGATCAGCCATGATCATACTGAATGGCGGTGCAGGCTCGAAGGGCCGAATGGCTTACTCCTGCACCTATTTTCTATGTTTCTAGAATCTCTGGACTTCTCCACCCTGAAGCATTGTGAAGTATACTGGAAGTGCTTAATGAGGAAGTAGATAAATTGTATTCTGGTCGCCCATTACAGGGAAGGACTTGGAGCCTTTGGAAAGGGTATTGCCTGGATTGGAGGATATGAGCTACAAGAAGAAGCTGGGTTTGCCGAGAGGAGGCAAAATAGAAGTTAACAAAATCTTAACAGACACATATAGGGTAACAGGTAGGATCCTTTCCTCATGTTGGACATGCCAAGAATTTGAGGGAAATGGGAGGAAGTTTAAAGGAAAAATGCAGGGCAAGATTTTCTCATACACACTGTGGTGGGTCCATGAATGGGCTTCTAGGGGTAGTAGAAGAAGTAGATGCCTTAGTGGCATTTAAGTGGCTGCTAGGTAGGCACACGAAAATACAGGGAATGAAGGGACAGTCCTGTGCATAGGTCTCAGGGACTGATATCTAGCTAGGGTGTCTAAGAATTTTGCACAGTACTGTGTTTGTCAACGTGGAGTGGAGAGCAAGTTTGTAAATCTGGTGGGAGCAAATGATAAACATGAGTAAACCTGCAAATGCTGGAAATCTGAGCAACACACACACACACAAAATGCTGGAGGAACTCAGTAGGCCAGGCAGCATCAGTGGGGAAAAAAGCACAGCCGACATTTCCGGCCGATGTTGGGAATGGTGAGGCTGGACCACCGCGGGATAGGTGTGGGACAGGTGGCAGAGAAGGAGTGCCAGAAGCGCCGGTGGCACAGTTGCAGACACACCCAGCCCTGAGACACCAGGCAGGGTCATTTGATTCCAAGTAGTTCGTTTATTGATCATTACAGAATGTCTCTCTGGTGCTTCCTGCTCCCTCCCCTTTCCCAACCATGAATCCCCTCTCCCTTCCCACTCTGTCCGCAATAGAGACCCATACCTGGATCATGTTGATCATCACTCTCACATGTCATGAAATTTGTTTTCTTTTTTGCAGCAGTACAGTGCAAAGCATAAAATTACTACAGTACAAAAGGGGTGACAGGGTGGAGATACATCTCTGCCAAAGGAGATACAAAGCATTCCTTCCCCCTGCTAGCCTGCAGGGCTACCTTGGGCAAAGTGCCGCTCGTGCTTAGCCCCACCCCACCACCATCCCACCCCCAGATGAGTGTCATGTGAAGCCGTGGGAGCTGGTAGTGGATGTCCGTATGAGCAGCTGGTGCATATCAGAAGTCCTGGTTATGTGACCACTGACACCAGGCAGGCAATCTCTGAAGAGTATTGAGAATGGCTGGGGTCAACCATCTTGTCAAGACACTGCCCAGAAGAAGGCAATGGAAAACCAGTTCTGCAGAAAAATTTTCCAAGAACTTTCATGGTGATGGATAGAGAAAAGAATAAGAACAACAGTGTGAAGGGGTCTTCCCCACAGGCAATGACCCCTCGCAGTTTAAAAACAGATGGAAGACCATGATTGCCCACGTCATACGCCACTTTACATGATGATAACTGTACAAAACTCTTAGGCTCCCTAGCTATCTATAAGCACAGTGCTGTACAGATGGAGAAGAGTTTGCTTAATTTGGCATTCTATTCAGAACAAACGTTGTAGGCTGAAGGACCTGTTTCTCTGCTGAACTATGTCTTACTGTATGTTCTGTCAAGGGATAGAGGACTATTATGGGGGACTGGCACAGAGAAGTTGAGATGTAGGATAGATCAGCTTGAGGGGTTGAGTGGTCCACCCCTGGTATTTCCTTAAGTAAAGTAACTTATTGAGGAGACAGGTATTTCTGCAGTTCCAGAGGTCTTATCTTCATGTTACTCATGCCAAGGACATTATTAAGTAGCTGCCATACTTGCTGGAGTAGAATGAGGCATCATGGTCCATAAGTAAACTACTAACTGAAGTAGAGGAAGGGGTGAGGTCCTACAGGCAGTTTGAGAAGGGAATTATAAAGTAACATCTCAAAAGATAGAGATCTCTGGCTAATTCTTGTTGCAAAAGAGTACCAGAAAATGAAGAGCGTGCAGATGGTTGTGTGGTCAGAGACGGGACAGCAAGCAAGACTCTTGATTTATAGAGTCATAGCTGTGGGCCAGCACATTAGCGTAGTGGTTAGCACAACGTTTTACAGTACAAGCAACCCACGCTCAATTCCCACCACTGCCTGCAAGGAGTTTGTACAATCTCCCTGTGAATGTGTGGGTTTCCTCCGGGTGCTCCGGTTTCCTCCCTCAGCCTGAAGACGTACCAGTTAGTAGGTTAATTGGTCATTGTAAATTGTCCCATTATTAGGCTAGGGTTAAATCAGGCATTGCTGGGTGGCATGGCTAGAAGTGCTTGAAGAACCTATTCTGTACTCTACCTCAACCATTAATAAATAAATAAAAAGGAGAAAAACATACAGTAAATTGTGGAAACAGGCTCTTCTGCCCATCAACTCTATGCTGATCAACTACTGTCTGTTTACACACACAGACACTTTACTACAGCCAATTAACCTACCAATCCACATGCTTCTGGGATTTTGGACAGAAACCAGAGTAACAGGGGCAATTCATGCAGTCGTGCAGTCATTCAGTCAAACTCCACACTGACCACACCCAGACCTGGGCTGTTGATGTCTTGAAGCAGTGGAGCGACTTGCTGAGCGGGTCAGGGACTACTTCGGGGTGGGGGGGGGAGATGTAAAGCCTCACCACAACAGGACTTGGACTGATGCTCTTGTGGATGGGTTTGCTTCTGCCGTTGGGGAGGGTTTAAACCGCCATGGCAGAGAGATAAGAGAATACGCTGAAGGAAGGACACCAGAACTGGAAATGGAATGCCAAGAAATAGTGATGGAGTTTGGCAGGCAGAGAAAAGTTGGAAAATACACAAAAGAAGGAGCCTAGTTGTGCTTAATGGTGTGTATCTAACTGCAAAGAGCGTACTGAATAAGTCAGATAGGCTAGAGGCACTGATTGTCACATGGAAGGTTGATATTATGGCAATTATGGAAAGTGGTTTAAAAGTGGGACTAGACCGAGAGCTTAATGTTCCTGATTACAGGGTTTTCAACTAATGTAAGCAGAGGAGATAAAAAGAAAGGAGAGGTGGGGGTGGAATATTGTTTGAAGGAAAAGCATAACTTTAATAGAAACTGTATGTATCAGGAATAAAATGAAGCTAAATGGTCAAACTAAATAGAGAGAGCATGAATAACATTCTTCAGAGAGTCCTATAGATGGCTAAATAGTCTGAGGGAGATTAGAGAGCAAATTTGTATGCAAATTTTTAACAATACCAAAGCACAAAGATTATAATACTTGGTACTCTCTAATATTTTGATATTAGGTCAGATGCTGGTAATATGTAGAGAGTGCAGAATTCTAAATTTATACCTAGGAAATAATTTTTAGCTGCTTTCTAATAAGCCTAAGAGCAATTCTGAACTTAGTGCGAGGGACTGAAGTTGGAAAGGTGGATGGAGTATCACGGACAGAGAATTTTTAGCAACAGAGAGTCTGTTAAATTTAGCCACATTCTGGAAAAGGTCAAAGGTAAAATCAGAGTGAAGGCTCTAAATTGGTATAAAAAATAAGTCGGACTGGGAGGTCATTTACAAAAGTGAGCTGGAAACATTTATCTGAAAATAAATTGGCATTCTACCTGGCTACATCACCATCTGCTATGGGGGGGGGGGGGGGTGGCGACTACCCAGGATCGAAGTATGCTGCAGAGCGTTGTAACCTTAGTCAGCTTCATCATTGGCACTAGCCTCCATAGTATCAAGGAGCGATGCGTCAAAGAGGCAACCAACGTCCATCAGTAAGAATACACATCACCCAGGTCATGTCTCGTTCTCATTGCTACCATTAGGAAGGAGGTACAGGAGCCAGAAGCCACACACTCAACACTCAGGAACAGCTTCTTCCCCTCTGCCATCAGATTTCTGAGTGGACACTGAACCCATGAATACTACCTCACTACTTTATTATCTCCATTTTTGCACTACTTATTTAGTTTATTTTACATATATATTTTTAATTTTTTCCTCTATTATGCTGCATTGCATTGAACTGCTGCTGCCCTACAAATTTCACAAGATATGCCGATGATATTAAATTGGATTCTCATTCTGAGTCTGTAGCATAGCTGCCAATTTGTGCACAGCCAGATCCCACAAAAATAATATTAAGGGTCTGATAATGTTCACTCAGGTTTACTGTGTAACAGATATTGTGTGTTTTTGGCGGTAGTATATCAGGAGACTTGATAGAAAAGGTCAGGCCTAGCTTTATCAATTGACTGAAGGATGGAGTTGGTGAGAACGTGGAGTGTATCTCTTTGGCAGATCTGCCTTTTGCTGAATGTTTGAATTATTGCTGGAGCTGGGATCAGCGACCCATTGCAAGACAGGTGTCAAAAAGTAAGAAGTAAGGTTGAATTTCCCCCTTCCAACATAATCCAACACCTGTTGGTGGGGAGGGCTTTGCCTGTGATGGACAGGGCAGTGTCCGTCCTTGGTGCTCCCATACCAAACTTCTGTCCAAACCTAAGCCACACATTCAGTGATTCAGGAACAGCTTCTTCCCCCCTGCCATCAGATCTCTGAATGGACATTGAACCCATGAACACTACCTCACTATTTTTATTACTATTTCTGCACTGCTAGATTTAAATATTTAATATATATAATTACTGTAATTCACAGGCTTTTCCTTCTGTCATTATGTATTGCATTGTACTGCTCCTTCAAAGACAACAAATTTCACAACATATGCCAGTGAGATTAAACCTGAATCTGATCCTTGAATCAGAATTAGGTTTATTATCACCAGCATGTGACGTGAAATTAGTTAACTTAGCAGCAGCAGTTCAATGCAATACATAATCTAGCAGAGAGAGAAAAAAATAATAAATAAATTAAGACATAATAAATAAACAAGTAAATCATTTGCATATATTGAATAGATGATCAAAAATCTGCAAAAACAGGAATACTGTATATTAAAAAAAGTGAGGTAGTGTCCAAAGCTTCAAAGTCCATTTAGAAATCAGATGGCAGAGGGGAAGAAGCTGTTCCTGAATCACTGAGTGTGTGGCTTCAAGCTTCTGTACCTCCTACCTGATGGTAACAGTGAGAAAAGGACATGCCCTGGGTGCTGGAGGTCTTTAATAATGGACGCTGCCTTTCTGAGACACTGTTTCGTAAAGATGTCCTAGGTACTTTGTAGGCTAGTACCCAAGACGGAGCCGACTAGATTTACAATCTTCTGCAGCTTCTTTCGGTCCTGTGCAGTAGCCCCTCCATACCAGACAGTGATGCAGCCTGTCAGAATGCTCTCCACGGTACAACTATAGAAGTTTTTGAGCATATTTGTTGACAGACCAAATCGCTTCAAACTCCTAATAAAGTATAGCCGCTGTCTTGCCTACTGTATGACTACATCAATAGGTAGGGACCAGGTTAGATCTTTAGAGATCTTAACACCACCCAGGAACTTAAAGCTGCTCACTCTCTCTACTTCTTATCTCTCTATCAGTATTGGTACATGTTCCTTCATCTTACCCTTCCTGAAGTCAATGAGTTTTTAAAAAAAAGCGATGGAGCTGCTGAATCTGAAAACCTATTGGATGATATTGAGGAGAAATCATCCAATGGGAGGTAAAGGAGGAGGCAGAGCAAAAAAAAGTTTATATGTTGTGGGTTAGTAGTGGCCACACATTTTAATTCCATGTCCCATTCCCATTCTGATATGTCAATCCATGGCCTCCTCTACTGTCAAGATGAAGCCACACTCAGGTTGGAGGAACAATACCTTATATACCGTTTGGGTAGCATCCAGCCTGATGGCATGAACATTGACTTCTCTAACTTCCGTTAATGCCCCTCCTCCCCTTCTTACCCTATCCCTGATTCATTTATTTCCCCCTTTTTTACTCTCTCTCTGCCCATCACTCTTTGCCTGTTCTCCATCTCCCTCTAGTGGTCCCCTCCCCCATGCTTTCTCCCTAGGCCCATGATCTTTTCCCTTCTCCAGCTCTGTATCCCTTTTGCCAATCTCCTTTCCAGCTCTTGGCTTCACCGCACCCCCTTCAGCCTTCTCCTATCATTTCGGATTTGCCCCTCCCCCTCCTACTTTCAAATCTCTTACTATCTTTTATTTCAGTTAGTCCTGACGAAGGGTCTTGGCCCGAAACGTCGACATTGCTTCTTCCCATAGATGCTGCCTGGCCTGCTGCGTTCGACCAGCATTTTGTGTGTGTTGTTTGAATTTCCAGCATCTGCAAATTTCCTCGTGTTAGCTTCTACGTAACACTGGGAATGTTCCACTTTAAAATGATGGATGGCTACTGTGAAGCAGACAATGGAACCACTGTCTCAAGGCTTCCTGTACCCAGGTTCAATTGCTAGGGGTACTGCCTGTGTAGAGTTTCCACGTCCTCTCTATAAGCGTGTGAGTTTCTTTCTGGCTGCTCTGATTTCCTCCCACATCTCAAAGGCACACAGATGGGTAGGTTAATTGGCCACACTAAACTGCTCCTTGTGGGTAGAAAAGTGACAGAGCTTTGCAGGATTACTCACAAAAAAAGGCACTCTACCTCAGCTCCATGCTCTTGAACTTCAGCCACCTGGTGTGCGGCAGGGGTGGGAGGCAGAGTGGGTCAGATAGGGAACGTTCCTGGGATCAGTCAAAGCAGCCATCCATAAGCCTAGGCAGTGGACAGTCAAGTGTCCTGAACTAATTGTCAGTTCTCTTCCAGAATTATGTCTGTACCCAAGTGTCCCTGAAGAAGGAATACGTGAAGAAAGTACCTTAGATGTCTTCCTAGACCAGGGGTTCCCAACCTGGGATCCATAGTTAATGGTAGGGGTCCATGGCATAAAAAGATTGGGAACCCTTGTACTAGACAGTTAGGCATCATGGGCACGTCAGTGCGTTCTGGATAAGGCTGACTGTGTGGTAATTTGAAGCTGTTCACTGCAAATTGCATGGAGAGTGAAGAATTTAAGTTATGTGATGCTGTTATCTTTGAATATATTTCCTTTGAAAAAAAAGGGAAAAAAATAAACAGGAGAATGTGGTTGAGAGGGAAAATAATCCAGCCATGATCGAATTGTGGAGCAGATTTAATGGCCCAAATGGCCTAAATCTGCTCCTATGTCTTAAGATGTTAAATGAAGCTTGATGGCTAGAGTAGACTAGATGGGCTGAAGAGCCAGCTTCTGTGCTCTGTTCTTTCTATGTCTATATTGCCTGTAATGCAGCCACAACTATTTCAGTACTGAACTGAATAAAACTACTTTGCTTCTGTAGAAGTGAACTAGAGGAAGGATGCCCCTCACTGTAAGAGTTCCTCTTTTCTTAATAAAATATCTGTGTCAGTCCATAAACTATCAATCAAATCCAACTTTTCCACACTAGTCTGTAACCCTGTTGGTCATGGCTCCTCAACAGCTTAAATGTCATGAGGGCTTCTGTTTTGAGCACCCATTCCAGCAGTGAATACCGCGCCCCGACCACTCACCGGGTCCAAACAAAAGAGTTATTCATCTTTCCTATAATCTTTCTACTAATTACTTCAAATTTCGCCACATAAAAATCTGGTTAGGTGGACTGAAACCCATGGGCTACAAATGCCAGGAACAGCAGGAATGGGAAATTGCCTTGACAGTTGTAACAAATGATTACTTATTGCACGATTTTTGATCTGTTCTGTGTACGTATACTATAATTGATTTACTTACTTATTTATTATTATTATTATTATTTTCTTCGTCTGTATTGTGTATTGCATTGAACTGCTGCTGCTAAGTTAACAAATTTCACATCACGTGCCGGTGATAATAAACCTGATTCTCATTCTAATTCTGTAGGGCCCCAGTACAGAAACTACTACTTCTCTGAATTGATGTTATCATCTTAAACATGGGCATGCAAAATGTATTTTCCTGTTTCTATTCAACTCAGTCCCTAGAAGATGGGTAAACAGTCAAAGAGGTAGGTGGCAATCAAAAGACCATTGGATGGAAGAATGGGCAGACAAGCAGCAGATAAAATTCAGTAAACATTATCCATCCTGCCAGAAATTTACTTCAGAACCCATTCCAACGGGATGGTTTAGTGCTTTTGAACTGCCTGTACTATCCGGCATTTTGCAATATTCTGAAGAACTGGACTCTCAAGAAAACAGCACACGCTGGAATTAAGGAGATTGAGAGGGGATCTGATTGAAATATATAAGATTATTAAGGGATTGGACAAGATAGAGGCAGGAAATATGTTCCAGATGCTGGGAGAGTCCAGTACCAGAGGGCATGGTTTAAGAATAAGGGGTAGGTCATTTAGGACAGAGTTAAGGAAAAACTTCTTTTCCCAGAGAGTTGTGGGGGTGTGAAATGCACTGCCTCAGAAGGCAGTGGAGGCCAATTCTCTGGATGCTTTCAAGAAGGAGCTAGATAGATATCTGATGGATAGGGGAATCAAGGGATATGGGGACAAGGCAGGGACTGGGTATTGATAGTGAATGATCAACCATGATCTCAGAATAGCAGTGCAGGCTCGAAGGGCCGAATGGTCTACTTCTGCACCTATTGTCTATTGTCTATTGTAAAGCCATGCTGTTCATTGCTGGAACAGGCCAAAACTTTGGACTGGAGTGTAGCAGTGGGGCCTGGGCCGGAGTGTGGAAAGCAAACAGATGATTAGCCAGTCTAAGTGCGGAGACAGATTAAGAAGGTCAAGGCATCAAGGCCGAGGGCAAAGGAAGAACTGGTGTTCAGCTCACCACTCGTGAGCGGCTTTACTCGGCTCAGTGCTGAACTGGCTCCACAGCTGAGGTCTGCAGCCACTGGGCTCCTGGACTGTCTGCAACCCCGAACCAGGCTCTGTGGCTGTGAGCTGGAGCCATCGAGCTCCTGGACCATCTGCAACACCAAACCGGGCTCCGTGGCTGTGAACTGTTCCCAGTGGTCTCCGGGATTGGCAGAACTATGCTCCACGGCTGTGGACTCATTTTCAGGGACACTATGGTCCATGATCTATGTGTTATTTGTTTACTTTCTATTGTTTGCATAATTTGTTCTTTTTTTGCACATTAGGTGCCTAACCGTCTTTGTTGTGTGGAATTTTTTTTTAGTGTTTTCTATTTGATTTATTTATTTTTGTGGCTGCCTGCAAGAAGATGAATCTCAAGGGTGATATACATACATTGATAATAAAAGTACTTTGGAACTTGGAGGAAACACACTAGTGACAGGGAGAACATGCAAACTCCATATAGACAGCACCCAAGGTCTCTGCTGTTAGGTAGCAGGACCACCAGCTTCTCCATTGTAACCCCCCAGCCACTGAAGTTGTTGCAATTTAAAGTTGTGTCCCTGGACCAAGTTAGTCAATAATTTATTGAAATACTTTTTAAAACCTTAATAGGAGGCAGAAACACTTTCAAAACATTTAAATTCTAATCCCATATTAATTA
This sequence comes from Hypanus sabinus, assembly GCF_030144855.1. Taxonomy (NCBI): domain Eukaryota; kingdom Metazoa; phylum Chordata; class Chondrichthyes; order Myliobatiformes; family Dasyatidae; genus Hypanus; species Hypanus sabinus. The sequence continues at coordinate 17,156,197 of NC_082706.1, forward strand.
AGTCACCACTAATTAATGAATTGAATTGTTAATCTGGCTTTAATTAATCAACTGCTTTTTAAATTCCCCCAGGTGGCTTGGTTGGGTCGGAACTCATGTCTCCAGATCATTAAAGCAAGCCATCTGGATAACATAACTACTGTGATGCCAAAGGAATTGGGCTTAAATCAACCTTTCACTCATGACTGCTTGACAATACTCCCTGCCCCAGCATAATTTTACCACACTTTTTTCATAAGGTTTAGCTTCAGCTTGAGTCATACCATAGAAACAAGCCCATTGGCCAACTGTGTCCTTGCTGAAAATGTCTACAGATATACAGATGCTCCATGGAGAGCATTCTAACTGGCTGCATCACTATCTGGTATGGGGTGGTCACTGCACAGGATCGAATTAAGCTGGAGAGAGTTGTAAACTCAGTCAGCTCCATCATGGACACTAGCCTCTGTCATATCCAGGACATGTTCAAGGAACGATGCCTCAAATAAGCAGCGTCCATCATTAAGGACCTCCATCACCTATGACATGCCCTGTTCTCATTGCTAACATCAGGGAGGAGATACAGAAGCCTTAAGGCACACATTCAACGATTCAGGAACAGCTGACATCCGATTTCTGAATGGACAATAAACTCATGAACACTACCTCACTGCTCTTTTTATTTCTATTTTTGCACTACTTATTTAAAAACTTTATATATAGTCTTACCATAAATCAGATTTATTTCTCTATTATCATGCATTGCACTGTTCTACTGCCGTAAAGTCAACAAATTTCATGACATATGCCAGTGATATTAAACCCGATTCTGATCATCAAGTACCTATCTTGCTTACTTGATCCTTATTCCTCTGTTTCTTGCCCACACAGAGATCTTGTTAAATGCTACTTTCTTGGGCAATGTGTTTCAAGCTCCGAACAGTTTTTTCCTCAGATTCCCTTTAAGCCACTTGCACCTTAGCTTAGACTTGTGACATTTGATCTTAGGCATCACCATTGTGGGGGAAATATTACTCACGCTCCACCCTATAGTTCTCAGTTTTGAATCAGGTTTCTTGTCAGTATTGTCCACACAAGGGAAACAAACCCAGACTATCCAGTTGCTCATCATAACTGAAGTGTTTCATCCCAGACGATATCACAGTGAATCTCCTCTGCACCTCTCCTGTGCCGTTACTATTCATAGTGTGGTAAATTGATCTGTACAGAGCGCTCTGCCACAGATTTTCTCCAATATTTTTGAAGACCTCTGTGCCTATAGAAAGTCACCTCTGTAAGGATGGAAGAAGCGTAGTCAACACGATGAGTTAAGCTTGTAATTTAAAAGAGAGGCTACTTATCTCTAAAGGCTGCCTCACGTCTCTTTGATGTATCCTTGCTTGTGCTGCTGAATCCTTGAATCAAGTCTGTTATTTTCCTTTGACGCTGCAGATGGATGCTTTTGACTTTGAGTGTCTGGTTCAAAACCAGATGACTCAGCCATTAAGCAGCAAGGGAGTGTGATGACTGATCTCATACTAAAGGTCCGAGTCACAGCCGGCCGTGCAGGCTAGCTGACCGCAAGGCTTCAAACGATTGTGGTGAGGCAGGGAGCTTCTCAAAGAAATCGCTGGGCTGTTGAGTTACTGGAAATGCCAGGTCGAGATGTGACTACAGGCAGTAAATGGTGAACCTCTGAAGTTCAAAGTAAGTTTATCATCAAAATACATATGTGTCACCATATTCTACCCTGAGATTCATTTTCTTGCAGGCAATCACAATAGAATAGAGGAATGTAATAGGATCAACAAAAAACTCCACACAGTGAGACAATACTGAGAACGTGAGCTGTAGACTCTTTAAAACAAGGCTATAGGTTATGGTGTCAATTCATAGCTGAGGCGAGTGAAGTTTTCCACACTGTTTCAGGAGCCTGATGGCTGAAGGTTGAAGGAGCCTAACTGCTCCTGAACCTGGGGGTGTGGGACCTAAAGATTTTGTACCTCCTTGCCGATGGCAGCAGCAAAAAGAGAGCATGGCCTGAATGGTGGGGTGGGGTGTGGGGGGCCTGATGATGGGTGCTGCTTTCTTGAGGCAGAGCTCCTTTGTAGACGTGCTCAGTGGTGGGGAGGGCTCTGCCTGTGATGGACAGGGCTGTGTCCGTCCTCAGCGCTCCCACACCAACCTTCTGTCCAAACCTAAGCCACCCTCCCCGAGTTCAAACTGAAGCCCATGCTGACCTTACCCAAGACTTTAGCTGCTTCCAACGACACCCCACAGATTTAGAAGGAATCCCCATCTCTTTCCAATATGCATAGCTCAATTGGCAACCAAGCCTTAGCTGAGCTAATTGGCAACAAAATAACCCACACCACGGTCTCTGGGACTTGTCACTTTACACAATCACTTGCTGTATTCACAGAACACTCTGTTCACATCCTACACAAAAAACTGTTCTTTTTTAAACATGTTTATATATATTATTTTCCATCTGCAACTGTCCCCGAACCAAGGAGGTGGTTAATCAACCTCACATTTTGGTCTTAATTCATATGAAGGCCAGAATGAGCAAGACTATGTGCCGTCCTCGAGGATGATGAATGTGTTAGTTCCTATAGTGGGAGAGAGAGGGTACAGCCTCAGATTAGAGGGATGCCCCTTTACAATGGAGATAAGGAGGAATTTCTTTACCTTCAGGGTGGTGAACCTGTGTAATTCATTGCCACAGACAGCTGTAGAGGCCAAGTCATTGGGTACATTTAAAGCAGAGGTTGATAGGTTCTTGATTAGTCAGAGTGTCAAATGTTATGTAGAGAAGGCAGGGGAATGGGATTGAGAGGGAAAATAAATCAGCCATGATGGAATAATGGAGTAGATTCAATGGGCTGAATGGCTTAATTCTGTTCCTATGCTTATGGTCTTATGTTTAGTCCATGTTATTCATGATTTGCCTGTTTGTTTTGTTTATATTGCTATTGTACAATAGTTACTGGAGTGATTTGAATTTATGATAAATGCATTTTTGTAAAAAGAAGGATTTGAGATTAAGATACATATACTTATCACATGCACAATGAATCATACAGTGAAATATATTGAGCAAACACGAGGAAATCTGCAGATGATGGAAATTCAAACAACAACACACACAAAATGCTGGTGGAACACAGCAGGCCAGGCAGCATCTAAAGGGAGAAGCACTGTCGATGTTTCAGGCCGAGACCCTTCGTCCTGATGCTGCCTAGCCTGCTGTGTTCTACCAGCATTTTGTGTGTGTTGTTGAGTGAAATATATTGTTTGCGTTAACAACCAGCACAAACTAGGGATGTGCTGAGGGCAGCCCGCAAGTGGTGCCACTAAAGCAAGCCCATGATGTTCAGCAGAACTACACGAGCAGCAACAAATACAGCAGCCAAACAAGCCCTTCCACCTTTTCTCTCTCTCTCTCTCTCTCTCTCTCTCTCTCTCTCTCTCTCTCTCTCTCTCACACACACACACACACACACCCTGTAGGCTTCCAGAGAACTCACGGGCTTCCTTTGCTTCAGTAGAGGTGAGTTTCTAAGCAACAAACCAGTCAGGTTCATGGTGGGGCTACAGAAAATAACGTTGTCCCAAGTCCTATATTTAACAGTTTAATCTGCGGACGCATACTGAGACTCTGTGATTTGATCTTCAAACTTACTGCCTCTCCCACTTAGAAAGCTGCAGGTTTAAGTCAGACTAAAGAAAATATGAATGTTGGAATCTTGAGCAAACCACAAAAATGTGGAGCAAGTCAGCTGGTCAGGTAGCAGCTATGGAAGAAAGTGGCAATAAACGTTTTAGTTTGAGACCTTTTATCTGGACAGAAAGATAAAGGGGAGATGGCTAGAGGAAAGAGGTACAAGGAAGAGGTAGAACAAAAGAGGCAGATGGGGGCGGAGTGTGGAAGTAACAACAGAGGCTGATTGTTGGAAGTGACAAAAGAGTTGAGGATGATGCAATCTGAGAGAAGATTAAGGTGGAGCATGGAATCAAGGAGTAGAGATAGGGAGGATAGATGAGGGCAGTGGGGGTCAGGAGAACTGTGGGAGGAGTGTGTTGGTGATGGGCAGGTAGAGTGGATGGAGAAAGGGGTAGGAACTCTGCAGTGGGGGGATGGGGCGGACGTAGGAAGATCTAGGTAGATCAGGAGGAGAGAGGAAAGGAATGAAGGGAGAGCAGCTTAGCATTAGTCGGAGAATTCATTGCTCAAACTTAGTTCATTGCTTAGGAGCTTAGGAGGATTAATGGCACCTAACGGCGACTCCTTTGCTTGCATCCTTGGAAACAGCTCTATTTCCATCTTTAATATCTCTACTTTTCCCTTTCAGGGTTCTTTTGAAGACCCTGACTACACGCTGACTATGGTTCTTTGCAGGAACGGGACCCACTCTTGTGGTTCCACAGCTGGCTGTTATTCAGCACGCCAAGAGCTTGGTCTAAGAGCTCGATTCACCTTCACCTTCAGAGGGCTGATATCTCGTTGCTCTGCAGACGGGCGGATCGAAGGTCGGTGTCCGGGCAAGAGATCGGTGTGTCGTGGGAGATTGAAGATCTCAGGCTACGTGCCCAGATACCTGAGACCTTTGGGCACAGAGCTTGGAAAAAGTGACGCAACAGATTTTTAACAACATAAACCAGCATGTTGTTTGTATGTCTCCCCTCTCGCTGTGAAATGGAGACATCTCTTTCTCCCTTATTAGGGAGAGAGAGAGAGCATGTGGTATGTCGAATACCGGGTGAACAAGTAATCTCTGAAGCACTGTAAGTCTGTGTCTTTGCTGTTGCTTTGCTCTCGCTTGAGTGCTCAGTGCTCAGAGTGCTTTTTTTTTGCTGGTGGGGAGAAGGGGAATCGTTGCTTGCTGCTGCTTACGCACAGGAGGTAGGGGAGCTGGGGAGGCCTTTGGGGTTGTAACTGTCACTCATTCTTTGGGGGCACTCTGTTTTTGTGGATGGTTGCGAAGAAAAAGTGTTTCAGTATGTATATTGTGTACATCTTTCTTACAGTAAATGTACCTTTGAAACCATTGGGTTGTAGATTACCCAGGTGTAATTTTGAGGTGCTTCTCCTCTAGCTTGTGTTTAGCCTCAACATAGTAGTAGAGGAGTCCGAGGACAGATGTGCCAGTGTGGGTTTGGAAATGGGAATTAAAATGGCTAACAACCAGGAGATCCAGAAAGATATGGCAGACTGAGTAAGAATATCAGAGGTTCCAGCAAGAATACAGGAGAACAGGGACGAGAGGGAAAATAAATCAGTCATGATCGAATGTTGGAGCAGACTCGATGGACCAAATGGACTAAATCTGCTCCTATGTTTTATGGTCTTATGAGTGTAGGTGCTCAGCGAAAGGAAACTTTGAGATAAGCAGAAATTTTGACACTTCCACCTATCACCTTCCAGCCTCAGGCACAATTTCCATTCTCCCCTCCTCCATATTATATGTGGCCACCAAATTATAGGAAAGATGTCAACAAAATAGAGAGAATACAGAGGAGATTTACTAGAATGTTACCTGTGTTTCAACACCTAAGTTACAGAGAAAGGTTGAACAAGTTAGGTCTTTATTCTTTGGAGCGTAGAAGGTTGAGGGGGGACTTGATAGAGGTATTTAAAATTATGAGGGGGATAGATAGAGTTGACGTGGATAGGCTTTTTCCATTGAGAGTAGGGAAGATTCAAACAAGAGAACATGAGTTGAGAGTTAAGGGGCAAAAGTTTAAGGGTAACATGAGGGGGAACTTCTTTACTCAGAGAGTGCTAGCTGTGTGGAACGAGCTTCCAGTAGAAGTGATAGAGGCAGGTTCGATATTGTCATTTAAAAAAAAATGGATAGGTATATGGACAGGAAAGGAATGGAGGGTTATGGGCTGAGTGCAGGTCAGTGGGACTAGGTGAGAGCAAGCATTCGGCACGGACTAGAAGGGCCAAGATGGCCTGTTTCCGTGCTGTAATTGTTATATGGTTATATGCCAAGTCTTGCTCCATTCCTTTCCTTCATCTCTTTCTACTGGCTATATCCCCTCTATCTTTCAGTCCAAATGAAGGGTCAGGAATCAAAACACCAATTGTCCATTTCCCTCCACAGAGGCTGCCTGACCAGCTCATCGTGCATTCGTACATGTTGCTGAAGCAACATTATTAAGTTGCACTCTTAGTTAATAATTGCCGTGCCTTGGAAAAAGCTGTCACCGGCTCTGAATATCCCAAACCCCAACAGTACTGTGGGAGCACCTTCACCACACAAACTCCGGGGATTCAAGAAGTTAGCTCATTATTAGCACCTTGATACGGATTAAGAATGGACGAACCATGATCTGGTATGGTTGTTCAAAGGCACATAAACATAAGAGGCTGTGGCATAATGAAGTCAGCCCAATATCTTACAGGCCAATCCTTCCCCAGTTTATCTACATGGTGTCGACACTGGGTGCCTCCTCAAGAAGGTATATCAAAGATCTTTACCAACCAGGCCATTTCACAGCTAAAATCAGGCGGGAGCCACAGAAGCCTCAAATCCCACATCAATATGTTCAATAGCAAATACTTCCCTTCAACAGTTCTGTTCTTGAATCAACCGGCAATCTCAATCACTAACTCAGTGTAGCAACACTATGACCATTTTGCACTAAATGAATCTTTTATTCAAATTCTGGTTTTTTTTTCAGAATAATTAGTTAAAATTGCTCTTTTATGTTTTTTTTGTGAATGTTGCATCTGTAATGTTATGTGCCTGTGATGCTGCATTTCATCGCACCTGTGTGTACACTTGCCTCTGGATGGGTTGTTAATGTTGGCCCTGCCAGTGACGGCGATCTCCCAGAAATCTGGCTGCAGCAAGAGATCCTGGAACTGTACTCCAGCGAATGTTAGAGCAAGAAAGAAGGGGAAAATAGCAACCTTTAAAAAGACTAACATTTAAAAATAAACAAATGTAACAGCAACACTGCAGAGTCCAAAAATGACTCAGAGCTCTGTTACATAACAGTAACACCATCTAATCTGCATAAAAAGCTCATAGCAGATTTGTAATCTCTTCAGCCCTCACAGTACACTGATTTCCCTCCACCGCTCATCCTCCCCCTCAATAACTGAATAGAAAAATCAGTGGATAAAAATTACTTAACTTCTAGCACCAGGGAGAACCATAACATTGGTGGCTAACCTTTGGTTCATTAAAATTCCTGCCTTCTCTGATTCTGTTCTCAACAGTGGAGCGGTGCGTCAACCAGTGACAAGGAACCTTCCATCCAGGCCATGCTCTCTTCTCGCTGCTGCCGTCAGGAAGGAGGTTAATGAGCCTTAGGTCCTATACCACCAGGTTCAAGAACAGTTATTATTCTTCAACCATCAAGCTTCTGAACCAGTGCGGACAACCTCACTCAACTCTGAACTGATTCCACAACTTCTGGACTCAATTTCTAGGACTCTGCAACTCATGTTCTCAGTATTATCTATATGTGTACAGTTTGTCTTCTTTTCCACATTGGTTGTTTCTTAGTCTTCATGTGAAGTTTTTCACTGATTCTATTGTATTTCGATCATAAACAAGAGAAAATCTGCAGATGCTGGCAATCCAAGCAACATTTTCTTGGCCCAAAATATTGACCATATTCTTTTTCCATAGATGCTGCCTGGCCTGCAGAGCTCCTCCAACATTTTGTGTGTGTCTATTATATTTCTTTGTTCTACTGTTAATGCCTGCAAGAAAATGAATCTCAGGGTAGTATATGTATCTAGTATATAGTATCTGTCATGCCACAGCAGAAGAACTTGCTGTCAGTGGAGTTTGTGAAGACAGGTACAAGGAGAAGCAAGGTTCTGAGGGATAAGGATCTATGGGATGAGTTTAGATAGCCAACTTTACAATCATGGGCATGTTGGGTCAAAGGTCGCGCTTCCTACTTTTTAACTCTTAACTCTGGCAACCAAAAGCCATTCCAATTTATGCCACTTCAGATTCATTTATCACATGTACATTGAAACATAGAGTGAAATGTGTCAGTTGTGTTAACAATCATCACAACCTGAAGATGTGCTGGAGGTGGCAATACAGTGTGCCCACAATGTTTGGCAGAACAACAGCTTACCCAACAGGCAATAAGAACATCAACAGCCAAATTAGCCCCTCTCTCCCACATACACATACCCTCTCCAACTCCTCTGGCTCTCCTGTCTCCAGTTGTCTGGCTTCAACTTTTGGACTCCCAGTCAATCTTTGGGCTTTGATCTTCACCAAACCCCATTGATCTCATTGACTGAAAGGCCTTCATGCCTTCTGCTCGCACAGCCAACTGATCCTGGGATAGCAGGACATCCATGTATGTTCTTTGACACTTGTCCATGTCACTGCCCTTCGAAGGTGGAGTGGAGGTCTGGACGCTGGATGTTCTTTGTCACTCATTTACATTGCTGGACTTCAGGCATAGAGCGGACGCCTGGCCTCTAACTCTAAAATACCAGCAACGTTGTTAAAATCAAAAGTTCCTCTTGGTCAATGCTATCACCCACAAAGCAACAAGAGTGCTGAAAGTCTTCTCTGCATCTGTGCCCAGAGATAATTAAGTGTCTGAATCTACCTTGTATCACCCTTAGTCACAAGCTAGTACCACTGCTGCATAGATCTTGGGAGGTTCATTAATGAACCTGTTTGATATGCAGTCTCCAGACTATTTTGTTGGGCTAAGGGCTTTCAGCCAGTAACTCCAATACTGTTTCATCAATAGAAAAAGAGATTACACACACATAATTTGCATTTTGTGAGGCATACAGAACCAAGGCAGGTTGATCATTAAGATTCTGAACAGCAAGAATCTAACTGAATGACAGATCAGGCTCGGGAGGCTAAAGGGACATACAAGACATCCTGCCAATGTTGGAAATCTTGAGCAACACACACAGGATGCTTAACTATCTTCTACTCATTGTATTAAAAAGAAATCATCTAGGACATTGCTACGGATTTGATAATGAATTGTGCCTGCAGTAGTTTTGAGCTTTTGAACGGTGTAGTTCAAGAACACTTTTCAGACTTCACTGCTATTTTTAGATAGACTCTGCAACAGCTTAAATAGACTCTGCAGACTGTTTGGTCTGGTGGACTCTGGTCCATTTGCCCTGGTGTTCTTGTTAATACATAAAAAATGCTAGTGGAACTCAGCAGGTCAGGCAGCATCTATGGAGAGAAATAAATATTTGATGTTTCAGGCAGAGACCCTCCATCATGCCCTGATGAAGGGTCTTGGCACAAAACATCGACTGTTTAATCATCTCCATAGATGCTGCCTGACCTGCTGAGATCTTCCAGCATTTTGTATGTGTATTCAGGATTTCTAGCCTCTGCAGAATCTCTTGGGTTTATCTGCTCATTGTTATGTTGCTCCCTGCAGCTCTAATTTGGCTTCTCCATTTCATACAATGACTACTCTTCAAAAGTCCTGTGGTAAAGTGCTTCAGGACAGAGTCATGAAAGGCATTACGTAAATGCAGACCTTTCTACTTTCCATACAGAAGAGGGAGAGGGAGAGAGAGGGAGAGGAGAGAGGGAGAGAGAGAGAGAGAGGAGAGGGAGAGGGAGAGGAGAGAGAGAGAGAGAGAGAGAGAGAGAGAGAGAGAGAGAGAGAGAGAGAGAGAGAGAGAGAGAGAGAGAGAGGATGAGGAGAGGGAGAGGGAGAGGGAGAGAGGGAGAGAGAGAGAGAGAGAGAGAGAGAGAGAGAGAGAGAGAGAGAGAGAGAGAGAGAGAGAGAGAGAGAGAGAGAGAGAGAGAGAGAGAGAGAGAGAGAGAGAGAGAGTGTGTGTGTGTGTGTGTGTGTGTGTGTGTGTGTGTGTGTGTGTGTGTGTGTGTGTGTGTGTATCACTTGTGTTTACCATTGTACTTGCTTTACAGCCTCAGACTGGAGGAACATCCTTTTGGAATGGAGATGAGGAGGAATTTCTTTGGCCAGAATGTGGAAAATCTGTGGAATTCAATGCCACTTGGTGGCTGAGGAGGCCAATTCGTTAGGCATGTCTAAAGCCGAGGTTGATAGATTCTTGATTAGTCAGGGCATGAAGGGATACAGGGAGAAGGCAGGAGACTGGGGCCGAGAGGGAAAATGGATCAGCCATGATATTCTGGTGGAGCAAATTCGATGAGCCAATTCTGCCCCTATATTTTATAGTCTCATTTAACATTGTCTCTGAGCCTTCCAATAAGGCTATCCCTCCCATTTCTACACACATAGTTAACTTTGAAGATCACAGTGATTCAATACTTCAGTAGCAATGATTTCATGCATCACCATGACCTTCAGCCAATTACTTTTTCCAGTATGTTATTGCGATGGCTGATTTTTGAAGTGTTGCAAAGGTGACTGACCCATCTTGAGATTTTAATCACAATAGCCTGTGCTGATTCTCCACATGTTCAGCGTTCAAATCAATTAAAACCTTTTTACAATTACTTAAGTTCTGGCCGCCATCCCAATTGAAGAGGAAAGTAAGTGCGGTGTCTTATTTTATGTATCGATGCTTCTGCTTGACTGCATGATAAAAGCTTTTTAAGAACTACTTAGAATGAATTGCAATGCTCATTGTAGGATAATGGGGGCAATCTTATCTCCCCCTCGATGGTGGAAGAGTACTGTGTGTTTGCCCAGTCGTGTTTTATAAGAAAGCCAAGTACGATTTGTTAAGTGTCACCAGCTGACAGCTTTCAAATCTAACTGTGGTGCATCAACTTTCTGTATGAGTAGTCCACCAGCCAAGCCTTCTCCAGAGACAGAATGTACTTTTAATTCTGGTGTCCCTCCTCCTTCCCTTTCTATCATGGCCCACTCTCCTCTCCTATCAGACTCCTTCTTATTCAGCCCTTTACCTTTTGCACCTATCACCTCCATGCTTCTTACTTTATCCCCTCCCTCCCAACCCCAACCAACATTTCCTCTTACCTTGCTTCATCTATCAGCTTCTATCTTGCAGCAGCATGATAGCGTACTGGCTAGCATGACACTTTACAGATCCTGCGACATGGGTTCAATTCCCACCACTGCCTGTAAGGAGTTAGTAAGTTCTTCCTGTGACTGCATGGATTTCCTCCAGGTGCTCCAGTTTCCTCCCACAGTCTGCAGTCTTTCTGCTTGCTGGGTTATTTGTAAACTGCTGCATGATTAGGCTAGGGATACTGGGCTGCAGCTCAAAGGGACAGAATGGCTTAAATAAAATCTTGAACTTCTTCCCCTCCTACACCTTCTTATGCCGGCTTCTTCCTTTTCCATTCCAATCCTGATGAAGGGTCTTGGCCTGACCGAAACATTAGCTCTTTACTCTTTTCCATAGATGCTGCCTAACCTGCTGATTTCCTCACATGACATTGCAATTCTTTTTTGACATCAATAAAATGAGCAATAAATCACTCAGACCCTCTACCTTCTTGTTTTATTTCAGTATCCCGTGGTAGACGGACATTCATCTCATTGGATTGAATCCAGCTCTTAATCTCAGTCACCACTATATCACCAGTAACTTCCCCCCTTTTTCTTCAGCAACCCATTGACACCGGTGGCAATTTACAGAAGGTAATTAATCTGTTGAGCATTTCGCCACTGTCTACCCAATCCTGGCCTTTTGCAATAAGCCACCAACCAACCCCAATGAATAAAGGACAAACAGACCTCCCCCGTGCCCAGATTGGAATTTGGGTCATAACCCTCATAGCCTCTCAAAAAACTAAACTAACTTATTGAACCTTACTAATGCTGGTTGGATCTCTCTCATGACTGCTCTTTAGTTATGATAAATATTTTATAGGAAACCATTCTAGCAGCTTCCCTTTTCCCCCCTTTTCAACATATATTAAGAGATGACCATGATACCTCTCCCCATTGTGTTTTTCCCATTTGTTCTTTGGGATGTGGATGGCATTGACAAGGTTGAAATTTATTGCCCTTGGTAACATGTTGGTCAGCCACCACTATAATTCACTATTGGTGCAGTCTGCTTATGGTGTTGTGAGGTAGAGTTTAGAACTGGAAACAATGAAGGGACGTTGATAAATTAGCAACTAGGAGCAACATTTACAGATGCCATGAGCTATGTTTTTCTAGAGGGCGCAGTAAGTGTTGGGAAGAACTGACACATGCAACAAGAAATGCATTATTTGTTATGTTTACTAACAGCTTGCATGTTTCTTATCATGATCTGTGGATGATTGAGCATTACAGTCCCTTACAGCACAGTACAGGCCCTTCAGCCCACAATGTAGCGCCGACCTTTTTACCGACTCTAAGATCAATCCAACCATTCCTTCCCATGTAGCCCTCCATTTTTCTATCATCCATGTGCCTATCCCTAGCATATCTTTCTCCACCACCATCCCTGGCAGGGCATTCCAGACACCCAAACAAGGTTAAAGTTATGCCTCATTGTATTACCCATCTCCACCTTGGGTAAAAGTCTCTGCCTGTTCACTTGATGTATGCTTCTAATGTTGTACATTTCTATCAAGTCATCTCTCATCCTTCTTCGCTCCAAAGAGAAAAGCTCTAGGTCACTCAAATTTTCCTCAAAAGACATGCTCCTTTAAATTTCCCTTTTTTAAAAAAAATGTTTAGGTAATCTTTTTTCTTCTTCTCCGTGATGTTTCAGATTTGACCAGATGGTTTTTATTTCCCTTTTTATTTTGTAATTATATCCTCAAATGGACTGTCCAGTCTTTTATTTTCCTTTTTTTTTTGTTTTAGGTTAGTTTGGTGGGTTTTTCTTCTCAACAATAGAAATTTTGAGTCTTTTTTATGAATTTTTAAGAGGAGTTGTGGTCCTTTTATATGTTAGCTCAATACTATACTATACATGATTTTAACAGTGTATATTCCTTTCTTTGTACTTTTATTGAAATATGTATTTGATATAACTTCTCCTCTGATTTGTATTCTTTTTTTTAAATCAATATAAAAAGATTGAAAATGAAAAGACATACTTCCTAACCCAGGCAATATCCTAATAAACCTCCTCTGCACCTTCTCTAATGCTTTCGCATACTTCCTCTAATGAGGCAACCAGAATGGAACTGGGGTGGTTTAACCAGGGTTTTAAAGAGTTGCAATATTACCTTGAGGCTCTTGAACTCAAGGATGGTGACAAATTAGTAAGTCACAACTTAACGTTTACAGATGCCATGAGCTATGCTTTTCTGGAGGGCGGAGGAAGGTGCTAGGAAGAGCTGACAGATGAAACCGAAAAAGAGTAATGTATTCTATTTATGGGTGGTGGGGTGGAGATGCATCTCCACCAAAGGAGGTGTAAGGCACTCCATCTCTTGGCTAGCTTGCAAAGTCTAGCACCTGCTTGGCCTACTGATCAGGGTCTCTTGAAGCTATGGGAGCAGGGGCTGGATGGTCATATCAGCAGCATATCACAAGTCCTAGTTCTCTGACCACTGACGCCAGGCTGACAATCTCTGACGAGTATTAATAATGGTTGGGGTCTTGTAAAGATACTGCCCAGAAGGTGGCAATGGCAAGCCACTACCGTAGAAAAATTTAGCAAGAACAATCATGGTCATAGACCATGATCTCCCAAGTCATATGACATGGCACATTACAGTGATGATAATAATTGTGTTTATGGGTAGTTTGCTCTTATGTGTTGTGGGTCATGATCCATGGATCATTGGTGTTTAAAATTTCAAGATTATTTCCAACTTACTCAAGCAGACAATGTGGTTTATCTGCACCGCAGACTAATCTGGAAGTACATGAAACTCACATCAATTGCATGATGAAGTTGTACTGCTTTCTTATCCCTTATTAGAGATTATTTTATTTGTTTAAGTGTCTTCCCATAAACCCAAATAAATATACTTGTATTCTAGTCCAGGAAATATAAAGGAATTGGCTGCTCAAAGGGCAGGGTGCCTAAAGATTTTCAACCAATTTGAAAATGAGGATATGAAACAGGAATTTGGCTGCTGGATTTATTACCTTTGTAAAGGGAAGAAAAAAACATGTGTTTGATGAAAGATGTAAATAAAACTGAGTCTTTCATTGCAATTTTTTTGTAGACTATGGAAAAGATGAAATGACACAGTTTGCCAGAGTCAGGTTGTAGATAAACAAGGATTTTTTTGTGCAGAAAGATTTTTTTTTTTTTTTTGCAGAAGCACACAGTTAATTCTACATATAGAATATGAATATCTGACAAGATGGGATGTGACTGGCAAGGCCATAAATTATTATACATTCCTAAATATCTCTTAATCCGTGTGAAAAGGATATTTCAGGAGACTATTGGTCGTGATCAACCACAGTGCTGTGGGTCAGGAGTAACAATGGCTAAGAAACATAAAGATAAGCAGATTTTCTTTACTGAAGCAATCATTGTACAATAATCTGATAGCCTAATGGTCACTGTTAGTGATAGTAATATTTAATTACATTACTTAATATCGCTCCAGCGTTTTGTGTGTGTTTCTCTGGAGTTCCAATATCCGCAGAATCTTGTGTTTCCAATTGCCATCGTACAAACTCACATCACTAGATCAAGAAAAAGCTGCCCAATATTAGACTGTAAATTTAGTTACAATTGAATCATCTTCCATGTTAACGAGTTATGAGTAGAAAATGTAATTCATACCAGACCCCACGCAAAACAGAGTTACCTTAAACTAATTGGGACGTGGGTGCTGTCTTTCATATCGTGTATATCGACTGGGGAAAGTTGAGGTCAGACATCAGACAAACTTGAACCTCAATGGATCGATTGCGAGAATGTGGTAAATGGCCCAGGGGGCTGACTGATCGCACAGTGAATCGATAGGTCTTCTTACATGAGTTTGGCACTCTTATATGGAGCCCACCTTTGAGTGCACATTTTTTTGCCTAGGTGAACACATTTCTCAGTTTTTGCACTGCAATTTGCCCAGTGTGTACCATAACTAGCACAACTCAGTAAAAATGTTTAATCCTACTGCTCCATGCAGAGGGAACAGAATTTCAAACACAGCAATGCAGGATTCCACGTGTGGTGAGTGAACTCCATAAAAAATGCATGAAATTCATTGTCACATTTTCACACTCAAAGCACTTGAAGTGGAATGAATTTTTACAGGAAAACTCAGCGCTGGCAGGCTCTGAGAACTTAGGTTTTGGCTTCCATAATATTAGGGAATTGGTCACACCATTGACATCTGAAATTAGTCTACTGCCATGATGAGGCCATTGTCAGGTTCAAGGAACAACACTTGATATTCCATATAACCATATAACAATTACAGCACAGAATCAGGCCATCTCGGCCCTTCTAGTCCATGCCGAATGCTTACTCTCATCTAGTCCCACTGCCCCACACTCAGCCCATAACCCTCCATTCCTTTCCTGTCCATATACCTATCCAATTTTACTTGAAATGACAATACCGAACCTGTCTCTACCACTTCTACTGGAAGCTCGTTCCACTCAGCTATCACTCTCTGAGTAAAGAAATTCCCCCTCGTGTTACCCTTAAACTTTTGCCCCCTAACTCTCAACTCATGTCCTCTTGTTAGAATCTCCCTTACTCTCAATGGAAAAAGCCTATCCACGTCAACTCTATCTCCCTCATAATCTTAAATACCTCTATCAAGTCCCCCCTCAACCTTCTATGCTCCAAAGAATAAAGACCTAACTTGTACAACCTTTCCCTATAACTTAGGTGCTGAAACCCAGGTAACATTCTAGTAAATCTTCTCTCTATTTTGTCGACATCTTTCTTATAATTCGGTGACCAGAACTGTACACAATACTCCAAATTTGGCCTTGCCAATGCCTTGTACAATTTTAACATTACATCCCAACTCCTATACTCAATGCTCTGATTTATAAAGGCCAGCATACCAAAAACTTTCTTCACCACCCTATCCACATGAGATTCCACCTTCAGAGAACTGTGCACCATTATTCCTAGATCACTCTGTTCTACTGCATTCTTCAATGCTCTACCATTTACCATATTCCATCTGGGTAGTCCCTAACCTGGCAGCAAGAACATTGATTTCTCTAATGTCCAGTAATTACTCCACACTACCCATTCTGGCTCTCCTCTTACCTCTTCTCTTTAGCTTCCTATCACCTCCCCTGGTGCCTCACTTCCTTCCCTTCCCTTCCCCTCCCACTGTGGTCTACTCTCTTCTCCCATCAGATTCCTTTTTCTTCAGCCTTTTAGCTTTTCCACCTATCACCTCCCAGCTTCTCACTTCATACCCCTCCCCCATCCACCTACCTTCCCCCTCACCTGGCTTCACCTATCACCTTCCAGCTTGTGCTCCTTCCACTTCCCCCACCTTCTCATCCTGGCCTCTTCCCCCTTCCTTTCCAATCCTGATGAAGGTTCTGAGCCTTAGACACTTTCCATAGATGCTGCCTGACTTGTTGAGTTCCTCCAGGAGATTGAGGCTGAGAGGGAAATGGATCAGCCATGATGAAATGGCAGAGTAGAGTCAAAAGGCTAAATTGCCTAATACTGCTCCTACAACTCATGGTTTTATGGTCTTATTTTTCTTCATATATCGTTGCCTGTGTGGGTTAATTTTGATTTGATTTGAAACATATGATGGAAAGACATTAACCTCCATCCTCTATTTGCTCTTGAAACAGAATATCTGTGAGTCTTAAGTTTTTGTTTTATTTAGTACATACATTACTGTGCCAAAGCCTAAGACTTTTGCAAAATACTGTATATGTAGGAAAGCTGTCAAACCTGGGACTTGATGGGAATTTGTGGTGAATAAAATTAGATTATTGTAAGATAAATGGAAGTAGGTGCCTGGCAGTTTACACACTCAAATTCTGTACTGTACGACATTTGATCAATTAAATTTCTATTCTCCAATTACCTTAGTAACGATTAAACTCATAATTTCAGATAAACAGCACATGTTATGGGATTTCAGTGTAGTAATTTAACTATTGTGCTGCCGATGTGCTGGGAGACATCATCAGTGATGTAACCTGGGGTCATCGGATGTCTCAGGTCTCTCAACATTAGACACCCTCGCCCAGGTGACCCAGCCAGGGTTGATCAGGCCCCAGCTTGTGTCCCACCAGCACTGGTCTACAGGTCACTCCTCTGGATCTATAGTCATCTGTGTCGGTCCTGATAACTCTTTTCTTTGCAGCTCCATCAATGCCAGGGAAGGAAGAGGTTCTACACAGCGAGCAGCCAACAAACCTTCTACGCCCCACTGCTATAGGCTCGCACCGTGCCTTCCACCCGTCTTTGACACCGTTCCACCAGTTCCTGGTATACAGCTTTCTTATAGTCAAACCCCTACTCAGTCCAGTCTTCCCAATGAATTGTTAGTTCAACCATGGTCCACCTGCTTCAGAGTTTCTGACAGAATGATCCCAACACATTAGGTCATTATCATAATCTTAAGAAATGGAAGGGTATGAGAAAGACATTAGGAAGGAAAAGATGAATTATGAAAGGAAGCTGGTGACTAATATCAAAGAAGATATTAAAAGCCTTTTTAAGTATACAAACGGTAAAGAAGAGTTGAGGGTAGATATAGGACCAATAGAAAATGTCACTGGAGATATTGTCATGAGAGACGCAGAGATGGCAGAGGACGTGATTGCGTATTTTGCATGTCTTCACAGTGGAAGACATCTGCAGAACATCAGACATTCAAGAGTGTCAGTGAAGTGAAGTATATGCAGTAAAATTACAACTGAGAAGGTGCTCCGGAAGCTTAATGGTCTGAGGATGGATAAATCTCCTGGACCTGATGGAATGCACCCCTCAGATTTTGAAGGAAGTAGCTGGAGAGATTGTGGAGGCATTAATAATGATATTTCAAGAATCGGTAGATTCTGTCATTGTACTGGATGACAGGAAAATTGCAAATGGTACTCTGCTACTTAAGAAGGGTGGGAGCAGCAGAAAAGAAACTATAGACCTGTTAGCCTGATGTCAGAGGTTGGAAATTAATTGGAGTCGATAGATAGGGATGAGATTACTGAGTACCTGGAGGCACATGACAAGACAGGCCAAAGCCAGCATGGTTTCCTGAGCTATTTCAATTTTTGAGAAAATTACAAGCAGAACAGACAAAGGAGATGCAGTGGATGTAGAGTACAGAAGGCCTTTGAAAAGGTGCCGCACAGGAGGCTGCTTAGCAAGGTAAGAGCCCATGGAATTACAGGGAAGTTGTATGGGTGGAGCATTGACTGAACAGCAAAAAGCAGAGAATGGGAATAAAGGGATCCCCTATTCTGGGTGGCTGCCAGTTTCACAATGATTGGTGTTGAGACTGCTGCTTTTTACAATGTATGTCAATGATTCAGACAATGGGATTAATGGATTTTGGCTTAATTTGCCAATGATGCAAAGATAGATGGAGGAACAGGTAGTGTTGAGGAAACAGAGAGCCTGCACAGACATAGATAGTTTAGGAGAATGGCAAAGAAGTGGGATATGAAATACAATGTTAGAAAGTGTATGATCATGTACTTTGGTGGAAGAAATAAACGGGCAGACTATTACTTAGATGGGGAGAGAATTCAAAATGCAAAGATGCAAAAGGATTTGGGAGTCCTTGTGCAGAATACCCTGAAGGTTCACCTCCAGGTTGAATTGGTGGTGAAGAAAGCAAATGCAATGTTGGAATTCATTTCTATAAGTACAGAATGTAAGAGCAGGGACATGATGTTGAGGCTCTATAAGGCACTCGTGAGACCTCACTTGGAGTATTGTGTGCAGTTTAGGGCTCCTTATTTTGGAAAGGATATACTGACATTGGAGAGGTTTCTGAGAAGATTCACAAGAATTATTCCAGAAATGAAAGGGTTACCATATGAGGTATGTCTGGCAGTTCTTGGGCTGTATTCCCTGGATTTCAGGAAAATGAGGAGGGATCTCATAGAAACATTCCAAATGTTTAAAGGCCTGAATAGATTAGATATGTCAAAGTTATTTCCCATGGTAGGGGAGTCTAGGACAGGAGGGTACAACTTCAGGATTCAAGGACATCCATTTAGAACAGAGGTGCAGAGAAATTACTTTTGTCAAAGAGTGGTAAGTCTAGGGAATTTGTTGTCCAAGTCATTGGGTGCATTTAAGGTAAAGATAGACAGGTTCTTGATTAGCCAGGGCATCAACGAATATGGGGTGAAGGCAGGGGAGTTGGGATGACTGGAAGAATTGGATCAGCTTTGAATGACGGAGCAGACTCAATGGGCTGAATAGCCTACTTCTTGCTCCTATATCTTATGGTCTTATAAAGACCTGTATATGAACAAGTGGAGATTCACTCACTGCTGGGATGTGGGTATCATCAATGAAGGTCAGAACATAGCTTCCATCTCTAATTCTGATATAGACTGTACAGCATTCTTGGGCATTTCAGAGAACCATTATGAGTCACACAAAGGTCATGCTGGGTAAAGGACGGATTTTCTTCCCTGAAGTACCTCAGTAGGTCATATGGTCTTTGCAGTAATCCAGTGGTTTACTGGCCACAATTATAGATATTATATTCTTTAACCAAATCAGATCCATTTAGCTGCCCAAATTTAAAATGGCCGATTGAGATATTAGGTGCTAAAATGTTTCTAAATTAATAACTTTTTCTCTGGATTCAAGTACAGTAACTTAACCAATACACACAAGGAAACAACAGTGTTTGTCAGTCCAGAGAATGGTCTTCACCTGAAACATCAACTGTCCATTTCCCTTCATTGATCCTGCAGGTTTCTCCAGCCTCGTGAGATGCTATGGTGTTTGTCATGCTCTTAAATTACAATGCCTACACAACATGACCAGCCAAGAAGAATTAGAGGCAAGGCTAAGCTATTATTGGTATTGTTAACATCTGTACTTTTACTTAAGAGAATTACCGAGGTAATCAGTTTATTAAATTCAGTACTTCATCAAATCTTCTTTACAAGAATACATTCAGAAAGGATGCAAGATTTATCATAAAGCCAAAACTAACTTTTAAACCCTCATCATATCCAAAAACAATATACCTTTATTTCTTTGCAGTATGCATACCATTTTGCAAGGACAGCATTTGCTATTCCTAACTGTTCCCCAAATTGTGATATGCCAGACCATTTCACAGTCTGTTAACACACCCATTAACATGGCTTTAACATTTGCAGTAAGGTTCACTATCTTGCGTCTTGGTGTCAGAATTCAGCCCACATGGCATTTGAAAACTACTGATGGTATAACATTGGAACCCATTTCTGAGGTAGACCCGACATATATTGTGGGACCGCTTCATTGAGCAAATTTGGTCCATCTGCAGTAAAAGCCAGGATCTCCTATTTCAACTAGACTTCTCATTTCCATACTGACATATCTGTCCGTGATCTTCTCTACTGCCACAATGAGGCCAAGTGCGGGTTGGCCTCATATCCATCTCCAATCTGATGGCATGAATATCAATTTCTCTAACTTGTGGTAAATTCTCCCTCCTCCCCAGACTTTTCCCATTCCTCATTCTTGGTCACCCTCCCACTACTTCTCCCTTGCCCTCATGATGTCCATCACTCTCCACTGGTCCCTCTCCTCCTCCCCTTTAATCCGGGTCCACTGTCCTCTTCCATAAATTCCTTCTTTAGCCCTTTAACTCTTTCAGCTATCACCTCCCAGCTTCGTAGATCATCTCCTCTTTCCACCCACCTACCTTCCCCCTTACCTGGTCTCACCTACACACAAGAGTCTCTGCAGATGCTGAAAATCTTAAGCAACACACAAAATGCAAGAGGAAATTAGCAGGTCAGAAAGCAATTATGAAGGGCAATAAACAGTTGATGTTTCAGGCTAAACCCTTCATCACGACTGGTGAATGGTCTTAGCACGAAACATTGACTGTTCACTCCCCTCCACCAATGCTCCCTGATCTATTGAGTTCTTCCAGCTTTCTGTGTGTGTGTTGCTCAAGATTTCTAGCAACTGAAGGGGAGCACACATTTTTGACAAAGGTACATCACAGTGCTAAAATTAAATGATTAAATCACTGCTTATGAACAGTGACAATTAAATCTTGAAGACTAGATGAGACCAAATGAAGCCATAATGCCTTTATAAAGATGTAGGTATCCAAACAAAATATCTGTGCCATTAAGATGATTGTCAAGGAAGTGGGGCAGGGATAAATAGCAATGGAACATAATTGAAGCAGGCATTATGATGGAATTCACAATCTCAATGTAGAAATCAGACCCTTTGGACCACTCTGCCTGTGCTGACACTTACTTTAATCTGACATTTTTATCATTCTCCCTCACATTCCCAGCAATTCAAGTTCAAGTTTATTGTCATTCAACCTTACACATATGTACCGCCAAATGAGAAAGCATTCCTCCAGACAAAGTGCAGAACACAGTAAAGTAACTTCTTTGGGATATGAGTGGAAACCCACAGGGTCAGAGGAAGAATTTGCAAACTCCATGCAGACAGCAAGCAAGGACAGGATTCAACCAGGGTTGCCAGAGCTGATCACTGCATCACTGTGCCACCCAAGAGTATATGGTAAACAACTTTGCGAGGAATGGAAAGTTCAGGGCTGCATAAAACTTCAAAACGGACCTTGTTGATGCAGATTTTATCAAAACATGAAAGACTGAGCTAAGGAGTTGATTTACCTTCCTTAATCACAATATTAGAGCATAGGAAAATTGACTTCAAGCTAAGGGTGAATGGTTTTAAAGACAAGGGATAAAGTAAAGAAGGACATTGTCAGGGAGACTAAACGAATTGGTAATAATCAGCCATTCATGTGGTCTTGTTTCCATAGATTGAATAATGGTTCCATTGATCCTTTAATCAAAGTGTGGATGAAATCAAATCATGGAATGAGACACCTGTGGTATTTGGGGAGCAGCTGAGAAGTGGGATGGGACACCAGAGTAACTTTAGTATAGGTCAGTTCTATGAGCTAAGTTAGGGGGAGGAGAGTGATATTTGTACAGAAGCAACTTCACATCCCTAACCCTGCACCAAGTTTTACTGTCATAGGCACATAAACACCATATAGCTACGGTGCCTAACACTTTTGCACAGTACTGCAAGCTGTGTTTTTCATATCATTCCCTGTGTGGGTAAATTTTGATTTGATATGAAGCACACAGCGGAAACACATCCATTTCCACTCTCTCAACACAGTAATAAGTGTGAGCGTTAAGTTTTTGTTAACATTGATAAATAGATGGATACCTTATTGATCCCAAAGGAAATTACAATGTTACGATAGCATTACTAGTTCACACAAATAGTAGAAGAGGAGTAAGTAATATAAAAAAAGTTATCTTAAAAATACGATGTACAAGATTTACAAGTCAAAGAATATAAGATTTACAAGACTTACAAGTTCATACTGATAAGATGGTGGTGCAAGAATTACCCTAATAATACACAGTAATGGGTGCACATTCACACCGTCCAGATAAGAATGTGATGGTAGTATTGCACAGAACATCCGCGATAGCAGAGTGTGATAAACAGAGCTCTGGTAAACAAAGGTTAATAACAGTCTAACAGGAGGGGGTCATCACTCCCCTGGCTATAGGTTATTGGTAAACATTTATTAGATACTGGATTGTGCAAAAGTCTCAGGCACCCTAGCTGTATGTGCCCAAGTGCGGTGAACTACGTATACCTGTCTGGACATGCCCCCTGCTGACTGCTCCTGTGGCTCCTCCCACAGACCCCGGTATAAAGGCGATTGAGGCCTGAGCCCGGCCTCTCAGTCTCCAGGATGTCGTATGGTGGTCACTCACTGCTTGTTCCTTCTTCCCGTCAATAAAAGCTGATATCTCACCTTACGTCTCAGAGTGAGTTATTGATGGTGCATCACCAAGATATTACCGTAGATTGCAACAATTTTAAACCAACATTTATTGAACATTACCATTGGGTAAAGTACGTTTGTACATCCTGGGATTATGAATTAGCTTTATTTCTTTCACGTACATTGAAACATACAGTAAAATGTATGGTTTGCGTCAATGACCAACACAGTCCAAGGATTGTGCCGGGGACAGCCCAGACAAGTCACCGTGCTGCTAGTGCCAACATAGCACGCCCAATATTTACTAACTCTAACCCATACGTACGCCTTTGGAATGTGGGAGAAAATCAGAGCATCCAGAGGAAACCCTGCGGTCACAGTGAGAATATACAGACAGGAGTGGAATCGAACTCAGGTCACTGGCTGGCACTGTGATAGCATCACATGAGCTGCTATGCTACTGCGTCACCCCAAATCTTACATCAAAATGATTCTGCTTTAAATTAAGCAAGTAAAGATGGTAACCAAGAGAAATATTAGCAACAGAGGTTCATGCAATGGAGATAATGTGAAGGATGTGGGATGGAAGTGAGGAATCTACCTCCTTGAAATCCTAAGGTTAAACATTTATACAGTAGGCATCATCACATGAGTCACTAACAACCTGATCGCCAGGCTAAACAACTCATTAGGTGCCTTTCGTTCTTAACTGTCTTTATATCAGCGTGCTTGGTAATTAACATATCTGTTGGGGGTATTACCTCAGGGGTATCATTGCTGTAATTTGTTTATAATTTAAATAGCTGAGGCTTCTGCTAACTTCATCATTACTGACTGTTGTTACATACCACTGAAGCTGGTCTAATCGCTCATCGTGTGCTATGTTGCATGGAGGAGACAAACATTGCCCTTCCATGACCATGATTGTTCTTGGCAATTTTTTCTGCATAAGTGGTTTTCCGTTGCCTTCTTCTGGGCAGTATCTTTGCAAGACGGGTGACACCAGCCATTATCAATACTCTTCAGATTGCCTGCCTGGTGTCATTGGTTGCATAAGCAGGTCTTCTGATATGCAATGGGTTGTGGGGTGGACACTAAGCAGGTGCTACACCTTGCGCAAGGGTGACCTGCAGGCTAACGGAGGGAAGGAGCACCTCCATTGGTAGAGACGTATCTCTACCCACCACCCTACTGAAATTGGTATCAGAATGACTTACAGTCAATATAGCTTGGAAATGCTTGTTATCAACTTTAAGACTTTAAAAATGGCAGGTTCATAAATTGAGAACAGGTTCAGAAAAAGCTGCTTATTTAGAAACTCATCCTCCATGAAAAAAAAACTGAAAATACTGGAAACACTCAGAAGGTCAGGCAGCACCTGCCTCTTCTCAATGAATGTGATGTCTGATCAGTGATCTTTTGCTATATTTATTTCATTTATTTACTTATTAAGAGCAGGCCTGCCACACCACACAACAATCCCCCAATTTAATCCTCACTTAATCACAGGATAATTTAAAATGACCAATTAACCTACCAACTGCTACGTTTTTGGACTGTGGGAGGACACCAGAGCACCTGGAGGAAACCCACACAGTCACGGAGAGAATATAAAAACTCATCACAGGCAGCAGCAGGAATTGAACCCCACTCAGTGGGATTGTAAAGCCGTTGTGCTAACCACAATGCTACCATGCTCTGGGCTGCCTGTAACTTCTTTCCTTTAACTATGAGTAAACTGTAAGGATCATGGAAATCCTACTGTAGTGATTTTAACTTGTACCCAATGATAGCTTTGAGATCAAATGCAATTCCTTATATCATTGTTTTTATCCCCACTTCTCTGGAAAACGGAATTAAACCTCAGAAATGTTGATAGCATGGAATTGCTAGAAACACTCAGCTAGTCAGGCGGCATTTGTAAGAGAGATCCAGAATATTAATCGTTTCTCTTCCTATAGACGCTGCCTGACCTGCTGAGTATTTCTAGAATTTTCTGGTTTTATTACAGTGGAAGGTTTTCTAAACAAGCTTCCATCTCATTAACCTGACCACAGCTTATAATGCACAGTAACATATTAGGAGTAGGCCACTCAGCCCCTTAAACCTATCCTACCATTCAAATAAGACTGATCTACCCTGGCTTCAAATCCTACTTGGCCTCCAGTTCTGTCACTTTTAAGCCTTTCTAGCTATTTACTATTACATTTAATGATCATTTTACTCTCTGCTGATACCAGCCAGGCTGACTTAAATCGGTCATCTGAGATGAACTTCACAGAAACTGCTGCTGTTTATGTTTTTAAGAACTCTCTATTTACATTTTGAATGCAATCTGTAACTGTTCATCATTTTCATTAATGATCTAAAGAAAGGCGCTGGATGTACTTAGAAATACACAGGAGATGCAAGAATTATCTGTGGGGGTCAGCCATTTGGAACAAATTGACAGGTTGCAGGCCGACTTAGATCTGGTTGGCTGAATGGGCCTGTGGATATGAAATGCCATTTAATATGCAGAAAGATCACTGTCATGCATTTATAGTGGAGAGCTTTCAAGCATACTCCTTTCAGTGCTGAGATGCACATTAAAGGGTTGCAAAAGACACTTGGGGATTGCTTTTGATCAACAGAGCACAAACAATAAGGGCTGAATAACAGGAAAATAGAACTTTACTCTGCTTTACCAGGATTATAAAGGATACTGGACTTGACTATACAAGAAAAGGAGGCATCAACTGTTGACAAAATGATGGAGAAGAGAAACAGAAGGCAGCTATTATGCCTTCTCCTGACATTTGACAAAATCATAGCTATTTTTCACATTCCTTTCCTGCACTAACCCCACATTTCTTAGTATCCAAAGTGCTAAAGATATTAAGGCTCCGAATCCTTTTCTAAACTTCCATTGTGGTGTTAACTCCAGGGAGAAAGGTGACAATGAAGACATTAAGTGACACGTGGGTCAAGGGTTCCTCTTTTTTTTTATTATGCCATGGAGCCTTACCACTAAACAAGGGGTCGGCAGGTCAGACCTGATGTGGGTGAAGTTTTTGAATAAGATAGTTTTCTTCAGGTTACCCAAATGGATTGGGCTGTGAGGACAAGACATCACAGGTATAAAACCCTTTAGAAGTACTTTAGATTAAATCAAAATCAGAATCAGGTTTATTATCACCAGCATGTGATGTGAAATTTGTTATCTGAGCAGCAGCAGTTCAATGCAATACATACTATACAAGAAGTAAACACAAGATAATAGTAATAAATAAATTACAGAATACGTATATTGAATAGATTAAAAATAGTGGAAGAAAGAAATAGTATATATTAAAAATGTGAGGTACTGTTCACAGGCTCAATGTCCACTTAGGGAGGATCTCTGCAGGCCAGGCAGCATCTACAGAAAAGAGTAAACACTCAACATTTCGGGCCAAGACCCTTCATCAGGACTGCCAAAACATTGACTGTTTGCTCTTTTCCATAGGTGCTGCCTGGCCTGCAGAGAGCCTTCAGCATTTTGTGTGTGCTGCTTTGGATTTCCAGTACCTGCACACTTTCTCATGCTTATGACAATTTATTAGGTACACCTGCTCATTAATGCAAACATATAATCAGCCAAACACGTGGCAGCAACTCAAAGTAGAAAATAATGCACAGTCAAGAGATTCAGTTGTTGTTCAGACCAAACATTAGATAGGGGAAGAAATGTGATCTAAATAATTTTGACTGTGGAGTAATTATTGGTGCCAGACAGGGTGGTTTGAGTATTTCAGAGAGAGTTTATCTCCTGCAATTTCCACGCACAACTGGCTTTAGCACTTACACAGAATGATGCAATAAAGAAAAAAAACATCCAGCGAGCAGCAGTTCTGTGGGTGAAAATGCCTTGCTAATGAGTGAGGCTCCTTGGTTCCCTTTTAGAGTTGGAGAGAAAATATCTAAATACTTTCCCTCTACCCCACTCAAAGAAGAAGGCATTGGCAATTTTTCAAGAACAATCCAGGTCATGGATAAAGAAAGGAATGGGAACAGCAGCGGGAGAGGGTCTTCCCCACAGGTGACAATCCCTCACAGTTCAGGGATAGACGGAAGAACATGATCGCTCACATTATGTGACACGGCACATGCTAATGAGGACTAACCCCACCCCAAACTGGATCAGATTTTCTTCTCCCAGTATGAGAAACAGAGCTGCTGTAGCAAGGGTCTAGGGATTAAAGTTGAAGCAAGGAAGAAGATCTGTGTTAGGTAGAACATGAAGCAAAGTCAAAGTCTGGTTTATTGTTCAATGAAATGTTAACTTGCAGCAACAGCACAGGGACATATCAACAGATAAACGTTCACAACAAAAGCAAATAAGACAAATGTATATACAGAATTATACATCATTTTGAATAAAGGAAAGTCAACAGCAGTACAAAAATGGTTATAATGTTGCTTTACCTAACATGGAGCGTCTTTATGTCGATGTCTTTGAGTCTTAGACAATCCAAGGGAGACATCATTTAGATAACCAATTACAACAACAATCCCTCCAATCTCCCAGGCATCCCCCCCACAAGAGGATAATCAAATAATACAGAAAGAGGACTGCAGAAAACGGCCATTAAATTTCAACTCCTCCAAACCATACAAGCAATATCCCACCCCTTCTTTCCCTCTAATTCTCCTTGCCACTCCACCCTACCACCCAGCGCATCTTTCTACATTCCTATAGTCTGGCACCTTTAGGACCTGTGGTGATGCATCAGCAGATTACAGGATCTTACTCCCATTAACACCCAAACCTATTTTTGATTCCTCTAAGAGGGCCACAACCTTGTCATTGTTTGGGAGCTTGTATGCCTCAATTACCTGGAGAGCTATGCTGGCTGGAGTCAGGACCTTGGACTCTAACTCTTGGTAGAGTCACCCATGTTCAGATCAAAGGATAGATGCCAGACTGGACCACTGGTCTCCAGGTTCAGGGGTTCAGCTCAGAGATAACAACCCTGACTGGGAAATCAAAACTTTTACGGAAAACAGGAATGAAGAATCCTTCTACATCTGTGTGTGATTAAGTCTCCATTTAAAGTGCTCCCTGCTAAAGCCAAAGATGGAAAGAAAGCAAAAACTAGAATTTTGCTGATGACGTATTCCACAGATACCAGCAGCCCTGCTGAGTTCCTCCACCATTTTGTGTATGTTACTCTGGATTTCCAACATCTGCAGAATCATTTGCATTCATGAAAGAGTAGAACTGTTTCCCAATATTTGTAAATGCTCAAAAACAGCGGTCTCTGTATCTCAAGCATGAGAAAGTCTGCACAGATGCTGGAAATCCAAAGAAGGGTCTTGGTCCAAAACACTGACTGTTTACTCTTTTCCATAAATGCTGCCTGACCTGCTGAGTTCCTCCAGCATTTTGTGTGAGTCTCTGTAGATGAAAAGAAGCCCTTATGTATTGCATAGATAATGACACACTGTGGATATTCTGAAACATAACAGAGCCAGTGAATATAACAAGATAACGGTCTAGGGAATAGTAGCTTTCCAGGCAACAGCCTTCAAATTTCCTCATTATCTATAGACGGCAATGAAGGAACAACACATTAACAGGCTTATTGACAACAAGAGTTAAGAGCAATAAACAATCTGCTGGAGGAACTCAGCAGGTCAAGCAGCATTCTTGGGATGAAGTGTCCATGCTTTGGGTCGAAACCTTGCAACAGCACCCTTTACAGACACTGAAGCATGTCTACTGAAGCATGGGACTCAAGTCCTGCAACTCTCTGTAAGGAGTTTGTACGTTCTCCCTGTGACCATGTGGGTTTCCTCCGGGTGCTCTGGTTTCCTCCCACATTCCAAAGACATACTGGTTAGAGTTGGTGAGCTGTGCGCATGTTACATTGGCACCAGAAGCAGGGCAACACTTGTGGGCTGCCACCGGAACATCCTCAGACTGTGCTGGTCATTGATGCAAATGACACATTTCACTGTATGTTTCAATGTACATGTGACAAAGCTAATCCTTGCCTTCGTATGAAATGAGCTGCTAGAGGAAATATTTGACGTCAGTATACTAACAGCATTTAAAATATACTTGCACAGGTACACTGTCGACGTTTCAGGTTGAAACCCTGCACTGGGATGCCATATTCGGTGCATGATCTGCCTGCTGACAACACAATCTACTAAATGCCCCCCCTTCCTCCTTTATAAAATTAACACTGAACCCTCAATATCCAGCAGCATTGAAAAGACTGGATGTCTTTTATGCTGTTATGCGCAAGTAGCCCTGGTTTGTCATTTCCCCTTTTGAAAGGTACCAGATGTTAGCGTAGGCAGCAATGCGTGGCCAGCTCGCCCGATCTGATCACATGGAGCTCAACTGTTGCTGCTCTACAGTGAGATTCAATACCAGAGATAAGCAGCCTCATTTCACAGCTCATTCCTGCATCGATTATAAAGGAACAGCAGCCCCTGTGTACATTATAGAGTATAACAGCTCCTGTGAACATTATGGAATGAAAGCCCATGTACATTATGGAAAATAGATCCTTTATGGAGAATAACAGAGTCTATAAGTAAATCACAGAGGATAACAGTCTCTGTATATTCCAGAGAATAACAGGCTCAGTGAATAAGTCCTTGTGCAGTGTGTGGACAATAGCACTCTCCGTGAATACTGAAAAGTAAAAGCCCCTGTGACTATTATAGAATAGCAGTCAACGTGTATTACAGAGAATGATGGCTTTTGAGGCAGTTACGAATTTTATATATTTTGAAGAATAACTGTGCATGTTACAGAGAACACAGACACAGTGTAAATTAAAAGGAACTGCAAGTCCTGTGTGTATTTTTCATAAATAAACTTTCCCGATGCACCTTGTAGGGAACTGACGCTCTATGGTATATAGCAACCCAGAACATTTTTCTTGAATAAGAGTTCTTATGTATAAAACAAATCACCACCTCATCAAAAACCCTTGTTTATATAATAGGAAATTGTGCCACTTCATACAATAGTGAGAGCTGCCTTTCTGTGCTTAATATGGAAAGGAACAGTGTCATTATAAATAGGGAAAAGCAAGCCCGTTCGGATACTGAACAGAATATAGATAGGAAATGGAAGAATCTATCCATCACGTGCGGCAAAGGAAGACCCATTGTCTATAATGGGTAAAGACACCTAACAACAAATTGTATATTCCAACCACTCATTTAATGTATAAAATTGAAAAAAAAATAGTATTGGATAAGTGACATATAAAATTAAGTTATTTGTCAGGATACATTTATACAAGATTGCCCGTGGAACCTTTGGAATGTAACGTGTCTTTTTACTTCCATTAAATGAGGGGAGATGGATTGCCTGACTAAAATAGATTTAGTTGATTATATTTATAGGGGAATACTAATGGGAAGTGAAAAGTGTCTGCCCCACACGCATACTAAATAAGACCTGTTCAGTCTTAGTTATAGCTAAATTGAAATTGCTGAGTAAATGTAGCACTATCTTCCCCCATTTCTACATTATTCAGCTTCCCTCCCCTCGTTTCCTCTCTTATGGGTGTTGAATTACATGGGAAGGGGGAAACTCAACCTGACTTCTTAACACCTGTCTTGCAATGGGTCGCTGATCCCAGCTCCAGCAATAATTCAAACATTCAGCAGAAGGCAGATCTGCCAAAGAGATACACTCCACGTTCTCACCAACTCCATCTTTCAGTCAATTGATAAAGCTAGGCCTGACCTTTTCTATCAAGTCTCTTGATATACTACCACCAAAAGCACACAATATCTGTTACACAGTAAACCTGAGGGAACATTATCAGGCCCTTAATATTATTTTTGTGGGATCTGGCTGTGCACAAATTGGCAGCTATGCTACAGACTCAGAATGAGAATCCAATTTAATATCATCGGCATATCTTGTGAAATTTGTAGGGCAGCAGCAGTTCAATGCAATGCAGCATAATAGAGAAAAAAAATTAAAAATATATATGTAAAATAAATTAAATAAGTAGTGCAAAAATGGAGATTTAAAAAAGTAGTGAGCAAGTATTCATGGGTTCAATGTCCATTCCGAAATCTGATGGCAGAGGGGAAGAAGCTGTTCCTGAATCATTGAGGGTATGGCTTCTGGCTCCTGTACCTCCTTCCTGATGGTAGCAATGAGAACAAGGCATGACCTGGGTAATGGGGGTCCTTCATGACAGAAGCTGCCTTTTTGAGGCCTTACTCCTTGAAGAGGTCCTGGATACCGTGGAGGCGAGGGCCCATGATGGAGCCAAGTTTACATGATGACCAATCAGTGACTGTGCTTTGTTGGCTATAAAATACTGAGGCTGTGATACGTCAGTAATGACAATTTGAACTGTAAAGATGAACAGTTTTTTTTTTGTTTCCCTGCTCACCACCAGCCTAGAACGGAGGCAGAACTCTATGGGTTTCAGTCATTTCAACATCCCGGTTGAGCAATGGCTGATGGTATCCATGCAGGAAGAACTTTGCTCGTGGCTACCCATGAGCAGGTCCTGAATGCACAGAGACAGACTCCAATACATTGCACTTAGTGCAGAAAATTCAACCTATCGCCAATCCAAAGCCTACCAACTCAATACAAACTTGGAATAAAGATCTTCCTAACTGAGTATTTGTGGCATCTGTAAAAAGGGAGAATAATGCCCATCAAGAATTTGAGAACCAAAAATAAAAAGTCTTCAGACAACCAGAGGTGGCACTGAGATATTTGTTACCTGCAGCTTCAATTCTCAATCGCACTCTATTTCTCACTCTATGGCTTCCTATTCTGTTATAATGACACCCAATGCAAATTTGAGGAACAACATTTCACAGTGCAGGCTTTTGGGCTCAGTCCTGAATTCTACAATTCCCAGTGGCCAAACACTTCAATTCCAATTCCCATTTTGGTTCCAACATGTTGGTCCATGGCCTGTTCTTGTGCCACAACAAGGACATTCTTAGGGTGGAGGAATACCACCTTATATTTCATCTGGGTAGCCTCTAATCTGATGGCATAAATATCAGTTTCTCCTTCCAGTAAATGATATTTCCTCTCCCCTCCCCTCCTTTTCTATTCCCCACTCTGGCCTTTTACGTCTTCTCACCTATCACTTCCCCCTGGTACCCCTCCTCTTTCCCTTTCTCCTCCTATCAGATTCCTTCTTCTCCAGCCCTTTACCTTTCCCACCCACCTGGCTTCAACTATCATCTTCTAGCTTCATCTTATTCTGGCATCTTCCCACATGCTTTCTAGTTCCGAAGAAGTGTCTCGGCTCGAAATGTCGACTATTAATTTCCCTTGAGGTTGCCTGATCTGCTGAATTCCTCCAGCGTTCTGTGTGTGTGGCTTGATCTGCGTCCTTCAGTCAACCATTTATGATACTGTTTCAGCTTGCTTGTTGTTCCTGTTTTCCCTTTCGATGCAGAGACCATGCTTAGCCAAACCTGCCAGGCATATCATCCCATTCTGGATTTGGCAAATCCTACATTCTTTTAGCCACGTTCTCACTTTCTAACTGCTCTCATTCACTCTCAGATGAAGCAACCTTGATAACAGCTAATCCTCATTTCCACCTAAGTTTTACCTTTTCTTAGGCATCCATCCCCACATCCCCTCCCTCTACCCACTGCCTCATTCCTCATGTAGCTTAACATACTTCTTTCATCTCCTTCCCACCTCTGACAGAGAATTATTAACCTGACACATTATTTGCCTTCTCCTTCCAGAGGTGTGACCTGGACAACTGAGATTGTCCATCCCTTCTTTTACCCACAGATGTGAACAGAACCGCAGTCTGTTCATCCCTTCCCCTTCCATAGATGTGACCTGACCTACTGAGATCGTCCATCCTTCCTTCTTTCACAGATGTGATCTGACCCATAGAGTTTGTCCATCCCTTTCTCTTCCAGGGATGTGACCTGACCTAGAGATAGTCCATAGCTTCCCCTTCCACTGATGTGACCAGATCCATTGAGATTGAACGTCCCTTCTTCCACAGATGTGACAACCCAACAAGATTTTCCAAGTATTTTCCCCTTTGATCTTAGAGCAGAATTCAAAACAACTGCATGCTGAGTAACATGCACAAAATGCTGGAGAAACTCAACAGGTCAGGCAGGTGGAAGTAGACAGTCATTATTTTAGGCCAAGACCCTTCCTCAGGCTGTAAAGGAAGGGTGAAGGCTGCACTGAATTAATATTGCATTTCCAATTATCCTTCTGGTTTACACATCCATTCTAAATTCAGTCATAACGTTGCATCAGAATTACTCAATTCTAGTTTAGTGTTTACCATCCTGAGTCATGCTGCCATCCAGCCTCGCAACCTCCTATATCTTCTAGCAGCCTTACGTATTAAGGGAAAATCTGAAGTAACTCCAAACACTTTCCAATGCCTCTTCTTCTTTTGTGATAATAGCGGCTCACACCTATCAGGAAGGTGCTTTACTGCCACTTACTGCAATGGAGTATGAAGGGAGCCATGATGGGAACCCCATCCTACCTCCCCAAACCTGTTTTAATTAAGAAGTTCACTAGGGCCCTACACGACTTAATCGTCCC
The DNA here is from genome assembly GCF_030144855.1 of Hypanus sabinus. Taxonomy (NCBI): domain Eukaryota; kingdom Metazoa; phylum Chordata; class Chondrichthyes; order Myliobatiformes; family Dasyatidae; genus Hypanus; species Hypanus sabinus. The sequence continues at coordinate 17,189,527 of NC_082706.1, forward strand.
TGCCTCAGGTGCAAGAATATCCCGCAAACTCGCCACCCCAGATCTACCCGATAATTGCCTAAACAGCTTTCTATGTTCTAATGAATATCCGTTGCACATCATGATCACAAGTTTCACTGCCTCTGTTGCTTTTCAAGTCACATGTTTCCCATGTTTACCAACAAGTGCCAAAGTACAGTTTCATAAGTCGAGGGATAGAGTTTAAGAGACGTGATGTAATGATGCAGCTCTATAAAACTCTAGTTAGGCCACACTTGGAGTACTATGTCCAGTTCTGGTCGCCTCAGTACAGGAAGGATGTGGAAGCATTGGAAAGGGTACAGAGGAGATTTACCAGGATGATGCCTGGTTTAGAGAGTATGGATTATGATCAGAGATTAAGGGAGCTAGGGCTTTACTCTTTGGAGAGAAGGAGGATGACAGGAGACATGATAGAGGTGTACAAGGTATTAAGAGGAATAGACAGAGTGGACAGCCAGCACCTCTTCCCCAGGGCACCACTGCTTAGTACAAGAGGACATGGCTTTAAGGTAAGGGGAGGGAAGTTCAATGGGGATATTAGAGGAAGGTTTTTTACTCAGAGAGTGGTTGGTGCATGGAATGCACTGCCTGAGTCAGTGGTGGAGGCAGATACACTAGTGAAGTTTAAGAGACTTCTAGACAGGTATATGGAGGAATTTAAGGTGGGGGGTTATATGGGAGGCAGGGTTTGAGGGTTGGCACAACATTGTGGGCCAAAGGGCCTGTAATATGCTGTACTATTCTATGTTCTATGTACAGTGCAAACCCCCGTGTCCAAACCGCAATCTCGCCAGCCACTTATCTGCCCTCCTAATCCCAAATGCACCTGCTCTGAGAGGATGGAACCAAATTATAACACCACATTCCTGCCCCGTTCCTAACCCAGAAATTCTGCCATTTTCTAATCCGAGCCAAACTAATACAAGATTTGGCTTCGTAATTTCCTATATTGACTGTGATATGTACCTCAAGACTCAGTTAGTGCCTGCTTTGCTATAACATTTGCCCTTTCATTACCTGATACGTCCACATGTGCTGGTTCCAACAAAGTGCTGTTCCCACACTCTCTAGAACATATAAGTTGTAGAACATGCCCATCAACAGGTCAGGTCTCTTTGAAAGTTTTGATTCCAAACTCTGCAGTACAGAGGCAGAATTGGAACAGATCACAACTTTATGGCTTAAGTTCTTTGACCCATTACAAACTAATGATAACAGTCATAAATTCTGCTGTATATACTGACAACCCATCCATCAGCCTTTTCCCCACCTCAATATTAAACCAGGAGTTAAATGTACACTTTATGCTTAAAGTCATGCATAAGTAATAAAGACACACTCCAAGCCTCACCTGAGGCACCATGATCAATGACACAATCTTTTCAATTTGAAGTTAAGTAGGCTCAAGGCCCAATGCATTTTCTAATCAACTTTATTGATAACAGCTCCTTATTGATTGCCTCCCTTTCCTGAATGGTCAACAAACCCTTCAGTAAGTGTAATCCGTTAAGGAGCTCATGAGCACATGTCCAAAATGGGTTGGATGGTCGATTATCTTCCCACCTCAGGACTAAGGTTCAATCCAAATCAGGTTAGAATGTCCATTGCCACTTGCAAGAATTCCGACTGGCACAAGAACAGAGCTTGCTCAAGTGTTAAATTTTATGGCATAGCTTACCTGGATTCATTAACATCTCTGATTCCTCTAGTGCACCACCTCTGAAGATCCAGCTTTCTGCTCCCTAAACAATTAGTGATTTATTCTGTGCCTCAAGAATCCAGGAAATTAAGAAATGGTAGCAGGAACAGTTTGCTTGACTGTTCAATGCCATTTCTGGCGTCTCACTGGATTTCCGGATTCCTTTGGAGCCAAAAAGTCAGTCCCCACTCTAGAATATTGCTAATAACTCAGCATTCTCTGGGTAACAATTCAGAAGCACCCGAGCGACTAAAATTTAAGTCAGAGAGAGTCACAATACGTGGAAAGAGGCCCTTTGTTTCAGTGTCTACATCAAACCTCTGTTTACATTAATCCAGTTTTAAGCTTCCCACACATAAACACACGAGATTCTGGAGATGCAGGAAATCTTGAGCAACACATTGCTGAGTTCCGCCAGCATTTTGTGTGGGTTATTACCCTCAGATTCAACTCTCTGCAGATTTTGCACATTCAGTTCTATACACTAGGGGCAATTTGCAATAATCAATTAATCTACTAACATAAACACCTTTGGGATGTGCGAGGAAACCAGGGGACCCAGAGGAAAACACATTTGGTTACCCAGAGAATATGTGAACTCCATAGACACAGCATTAAAGATTGGGAGTGAACCAGGAAACCCTGGTGCTGTGAAGCAGCAGCTATACTAGCTCTGCCACAATAATTTTATCTCAGCTCAGAACTAAATGGTTGGTATTTTACTTAGGGTATTTTATTTAGGGATTCAGCTCAGAAGAGGCCCTTCTTGCCCAACATGCCGCACCGCCCAGTGACCCATCTATCTAACAGCAACACAAACAAAATGCAGGAAACATCTATGGAAAAGAGTAAACATCAAGGTCGTTCTTCAGGATTGAAAAGGAAGGGGAGAAGTCCGAATAAGAACATGGGAGGAGGGGAGGAAGAAGTACAAGGTGGCAGGTGATAGGTGAAACCGGGAAAGAGGGAGGGGTGAAATAAAGGGCAGGGAAGATGATTGGTGAAAGAGACTGGAGAAGGAGGAATCTGATAGGAGAGGACAGAAGATGATGGAAGAAAGGGGAGCAACGGAGGGGAGTGATGGGCAGGGAAGGAGATAAGATGAGAGAAGAAAACAGGAATGAGGAAAGGTGAAGGTGGGGAGAGGGGGGGGGCAATTACAGGAAGTTTGAGAAATTGATGTTCACACCATCAGTTTGGAACATAAGGTGTTGCCCCTCTGACTTGAGTGAGGCTTCATCATGGAATGGGAATGGGAAGTAGAATTGAAATGGGTGGCCAACGTTAGATCTCACTTCTTGTGCGGATGGAGCGAAGGTGCTCGATGAAGCGGTCTCCCAACCGACCTCGGGGCTTACCAATAAACAAGAGGCCGCACCGGGAGCACCGTATACGGTGGATCACCCCACTTGCAGGTGAAGTGTCACCGCAGCTGAAAGGACTGCTTATGTGTTGCCTTGGATTGCAGATTTTCTCACGTTTGTGACACATCTTATTTAACACTAGCCTAATCACAGGCCAATTTACAATGACCAATTAACCTAGTAGTCCGTATTGTCTCTGGAATGTGGGAGGTAAGGACGGGAGCACTTGGAGGAAACCCTCATGGTCATGAGGAGAACGACAAATTTCTGACAAATGACAGCGGAACTTAACCCAGGTAACTGGTGCTGTAATAATGTTATGCAAGTGATGTGCAAATGTGCCACCCCTTGGAGTGCTGTACTGTGAGATTACAAACACTTGGGGAAAACAGATTTTCAACATCATCCCATTAACTGTCTTTTAACCTGAAGCTCACTTAAGCAGAGACCTTTACAAATGTGGCACTTTATTCTTATGGATTCATACATATAGAAACAGGCCATCGACACAACTCGATCATGCAACAATGATGCACATCCATACCTGTTTGACCCATATCCCTCTAAACTAGGGAGGGGTTCCCAACTTTATTTATGCCATGGACCCCTACCATTAACCGAAGGGTCCAAGGACCCCAGGTTGGGAACTCTTGCTCTAAACCGTTCCTAATTTGTACCTGTGCAAATGACTTTTAAGCAGTATTCTGCAATACTTGGCGCTAAATTATGGATTATCAATGCAAAGAGTAACTTTCATATTTCGTCTGGACAACCAACTAAGCAACCTTAAATGTAATATCAAACGAAATGACAAACAGCTACCCAACAATGTATACCCAAGTCACACCAGATCGAACTCTCATACAAGATCCACCTTCAAAACGTTGCTATGAAACTAAAATCCAGAATGACCATGATCAGGAAGAAAGCATCTCGCCTAGCTCTATGTTTCTCTGTTGCCAAGTATTGCACACCTACCTGGAAGAGAACAGCTCACACAAAAACCATCCATACTTCCCTGAGAAGGATCTCAGGAGCCCTAAGCTCTACACCTATCCAACAGCTCCCAACAACGAGCGGAAGAGCACTGCCAGAAATCCACAGAAAAGCAGCTAAAGCAAGATTCTACAATCGCGTATCTAAAATATGCCCAACAACATTCCTGCTGCAAGCTCATCAAAATGCTCCTCCAACTGCCCGACAAATCCCGAAAACCTTTCTGCAACTTGAAAAATTTCGACTTCTGTGATGAACATACTGAATAGCACCAATACCGGCACAGCAAGCACCCACCTCCCCACCACCACACCCAGGGGAGATCTGATCAATGACCCCCACCTCACTCCTCCTGGGCTTTACTACAGCTAGCAAAAAACAACTGGACAGCTGCAAGTAGACTCAGAAGATGTTATTTCAAATCACCGGAAACATTGCACTGAAGGGATGCCTGACAAAGCTCAGCTTGTCCCAGCCCAGGACGTCCTCCACCTGGTCCAAACATGCCCTCTCACCAAGGTCCGAGCTGGCTTTGTCGTGGTCCGTCGATGCGGCCATGAGCTGAAGTGGTTTGGCAAAATCAATTGTAAGTGTGAAGAAATAAACACCTGTCACATGAAACAACAACAATCCATGCAAACTTTCTTTGTTTAAATACAGCCAAAATCTTTTTACTCCCCCATGAAAAATATATCGAAAGCTAGGGGGCAGGAATTTAAGATGAGAGGGGGAAAGTTTGAAGGGGATTTATGGGGCAAGTTTTGTTTTCACCCAGAGAGTGGTAGTTTCCTGGAACATACTGCTGGGGAGTGGTGGAAGTAGGTAAAGTGGTTTTCAAGAGTCTTTTAGAAATGCTCATTAATATGAATGAAAATGAGGTATATGATCATGTGCCAGCAGAAGGAATTAGTTTCATTTGGCATCTTGCTCTGCATGGACATCATAGCCGATGTGTCGGTTCCTGTACTGTGCTGTTCTCTGCTGTATAAATGGGATTAGTGTAGGTGGCCATCTTTATCAGCATGGACATGTTGGACTGAATGGTGTGTTCCTGTGCTGTACCATTCTATGTTCTATAAATGAGATTAGTGTCGATGGGTATTTTGGTCAGAATGGACAAGTTGGGCTGAAGGGCCTACTTCCGTACTGTACTGTTCCAAGCTCTATAAATGGGATTATTGTAGATGGGCACTTTGGTCAAATTAGGATGAATTTGACAAATTAGGCCAAATCGCCTGTTCCAGTGTCCAGTGTTGTTCTGTTCTATGTTCAATAACTGGGAATAGTGCAGATGGCCATCTAGGTCAGAATGGACCATTTGGGCCAAATGGCCTGTTCCAGCTCTGTACTGTTCTACGTTCAATAACCGGGAATCGTGCAGATGGCCGTCTAGGTCAGAATGGACCAGTTGGGCCAAATGGCCTGTTCTTGTGCTGCTCTTATCCTATGAGTCAATGAAAGATAACCAGAGAACCACAAAGAAAGCCAGTGGATGTGGAGGAGGAACGTTGCTGATGCTGATCATGAGCCACTTTGACAGGACAGCTGGACCCCTTCAAGCCACACTACCAAACATGTCAAAGAAAGCTTTGAATTCGGAGTGACTGGAATCCAAAATTTTTCACAACCTCCCTCAAGGGATTGAAAGGCAAGAGTGCAACTTTTGATTTGCAAACTTGCAGAATTCAGTCTCCAAATCATCCTTCTTAATCTCGTGAAAATCCCCAAAAATCTGAATCAAAACCAGAAAATGCTGAAAAACACTCCAGGCTGGGGTGTTGCGGTGGAATAGCAGATAGCACAACGTTATTACACATCAACGAACTGGTTCCAATCCCACCACTATCTGTAGGGAATTCGTACGTCCCATGACCATGTGAGTTTCCTCCAAATGCTCTGGTTTCTTCCCAGATTCAAAAGACATACCGGTTTGTAATTTAATTGATTACATGGGTAGAGTTGGGCAATGGAAGAGCTTGCTACTGCCCTACATCTCTAAATATGGTACTGTTAAAAACTCTTAGACATTTACTACTAGGGTGCCTAATACTTTTGCACAGTATTGCACTTCACAACGTGAAGCATAGAGCGAGTTTGTTAACCTGGCAGGAGCATTGGATGTTGGGAATGGCAAGGGTCGAGCACCATGGGACAGGTGGCAGAGAAGGAGTGCCGGGTGGGAGTGGTGCGGGTACAGACACACCCAGCCCTGAGACACCAGGCAAGGCCATTTGATTCAATACAATTGGTTTATTGATCATTACAGAATGCCTCTGGTGCTTCCTGCTCCCTACCCTTTCCCTTCTACTGTTCCCAACCATGATTCCCCTTTCCCTGCTCCTTTCCCACTCAGTCTGCATATATGTCATGAAATTTTTTGCAGCAACAGCAGTACAGTGCAAAACATAAAATTAATACAGATGTGCAGAAGTCTTAACACTCTATATATGTGTGTGTGTGTGAGAGAGACTGAGACTTTTGCATTTTACTGTAAATTAAATAAATACTCCACAGGCAACGTCAAAGGAGAGAGAATCCAATTAGTTTCAACACTGAAATCTCATGCTTTTGTTTAATCTCACGAAACCACGTCATTCTTCAAGGACAGAGTTCCCCCTAACGTTTTCCCTTTCTCATCTGTTATCTTTCCATTGCCTCTGAGAGTTGGACTAATAACCCCTCATAAGAAGAAAACTCCGTTTCAAATTAAAGGTGTGTCAGCTTAAGAAATCAGGGGTGCTGGTGGGAACAGGCATTAAAGTCAATTGCCGGAGATGCAAAGGTATAAATTTAAGGGGAACTGACAAAAGCTGATCCAAGTAAATTGGTGATGTCTTGTACTCTTATTCCTGCTAGGAATTCTTTCATATCCAGCATATTAAAAAAAGGAAGTCAGCTGTTTGGGGGCAGCGCTGTGATCGTGGTGTGTGCCTCTAGAGATAAGGACTGGAGGTGCAGAGCTGGCCTGCCCTGGTGTGGAGTGCCTGACGGGATATATGAATGGCAAGGGAAGGGGGTCTTGTTTTGCTGTTGTTATCTTGTTTTCTTAGTGTTGCTGCTGCTTGTGTTGCTCTGTGGGCCTGTCTTGTTTGTGCCGGAATGTGTGACAAGCTTGCAGGAAACTCTCCCAGCACATCCTTGGGTGTGCAGGTTGTTAGCCCAAATAACATACTTCACTGTAAGTTTTGGTGTACATGTAACGAGTAAATCTTTGGCTAATATATACTGATCTTTTTTTTTCACTTCTTTATACACTTGATGGCTCCTTTATTAGGTAAATTTATACAAACATGCAAACATCTGAACAGCCAATCAAACACTCGGTGGCACAGGAGGTACCTAATAAAGTGGCCACTGAGTGTAAATCCGAATCTACCACCATTATTTTTCAACTGACAGACACTGAACTGATTTTATTTTCCACTTTACAAATTCTTCACTGCTCTCTGACAAATACCCTGTAGGTCATTTCTGAGGAGTACCTACGCTTTATTTGCATGTTGCTTTCTCCTGATTGAATAATCGGGAAGCAATCTTATGTGCAGCTTGGGAAAGTGGAACTTCAGCATACTAACAACAGACAGCCCATTTGCACTGACAAAATATTCAGCTCAATATAGTGCTTAGCTTGTTAAAGACCATTTTATGCAGGCGCATGGATTTTGTTCAGTCAGGAGAGATTATTGTTCAAACATAAGAGTATAATATGTACAAATAATGGTTAAAAATGTAAAGCTTCAGGAGGTTTTAGCACAGCTTATCGTGGAACAGCATATTGTGGCAGCAAGACAATTCAAATTATCCAAGAAGACCAATATTTCAATGGCATATTATTCAGAGTACTGCTGTCATCCACAGTTATATATACACTCAGTGGTCACTTTATTAGTTACCTCCTGTAATTAATAAAGTATCCATCGAGTCTTCTGCTGCTATAGCCCATCCACTTCAAGGTTTGAGGTAATAGTCAATAAGCCAATTGTTTGGAATTAAAAGTCCCTTATCTGGTATCCTTCTCTGCCGCCTGTCCCATGGTGCTTCGCTCTCAGCATTCCCAACATCCTTTGCACAGTACTGCACATCCCTTTAGAAGAAAGATGAGGAATTGTTTTAGCCAGAGGGTGATGAATCTGTGGAATTCATTGCCACAAATGGCTGTGGAGGGCAAGTCACTTGGTATATTTAAAGCAGAAGTTGATTGATCCTTGATTAGTAAGGGTGTCAATGCTTATGTGGAGAAGGCAGGAGAATGGGGTTGAGAAGGATAATATATCAGCCATGATGGAATGGCAGAGCAGACTCAATGGGACAAATGGCCTAATTCTACTCCAGGCAATAATGGCCTCACGCCATCAGAAACATTCCCCTCATGTTATCAATCCTGTCCTGCATTCAACCTGCAACTGACTGTTCTTCTCTCTTTTCCAGTTCTACGGCAGAGATATTAATGTCAATTATTAGTTCTGTTTTCCTGATTTGCAGATGCTGCCTGACCTGTTGAGTATTTCTAGCATTTTCTGTTTTTGTTCTGCAACAAACCTGATTTTGGATGCAATACCTTTTCAACTTTGAATGAGTTCTGATCTTCTGCCTGCTTGATATTTCACACTTCTTCAGCCTTCTTGTTGTGCTGTTCCCTCGACTCGCTATAATTTCACCCAAGTGTGCTCTTGCTGAGAATTGGTGTTAGTAGGCTGCTCTGCACAGCTGATTTGTGCTTGTACATGCTTATTCACCAACACCAACAGGCAGCGTGTCTGGTGTTCTCCTCGTATGCTAGAGGCGTTGAAACAAATTAGACTTTTGTGCCACAGCAGTGGCTAAAATGATCCAACTTGTGAGAATTTTGGGTTTATATAAATGTGTAAATTTTATAAACTCTGCACTACAAACAGTGGCAAAAATTCAACAGAACATTCCCTTGTATCTCCAGTAAATAACTTCAATGCCTCTTCCCACCTACTGTTCCAGCATCTTATTTGAGCTGACAGTGTTCAAGTTGAGGCAGGACTTTATTCTTTTGAGGTGTTATTTATACAACTGTCAGAAAAATGGGTGACTAACAGCGATGCGAAAGGGGAGACACTCTGTCCTCAAAGAATGGAGCTTTCTGTAATTAAATAAAAGCATCGGAATCTGGTCTTGAACTTGATGGTTGGATTCTTGTGGCAAGAGGAGGACAACCTGAGGGTGCAAGAGCGACAACTTATATTCCATCTGGTAAACACAAAGTACACTGCCGATGCTGTGGTCAAAACAACACGAACAAACAAGCTGGATGAACTCAGCAGGTCGGGCAGTATCCGTTGACTGCTCATTTCAACGGATGCTGCCCAACCTGCTGAGTTCATTCAGCTTTTGTACATGTTGATGTATTCCATCTGGGTTGTCTCCAACTTGATGGCGTGAATATTGTTTTCTCCTTCTAGTAATTTCTTTCCCTCCTCCTCCTCCTCCTCCCCTCTTCCTCTGCTCCCCACTCTGGCCTTTTTCATCTTCTCACCTGACTATCACTTCTCTCTGGTCTCCTCCTCCACTTCCTTGCATGGTCCACTCTCCTCTCCTATCAGATTCCTTCCTCTCCAGCCCTTGACATTTCCTACCCACCTGGCTTCACTTATCATCTTCCAGCTAGCCTCTGTCCTCTTCCGCCCACCCCCCCCCAATTTTTTTTATTCTGGCGTCATTCTCCAATCAGTCCTGATGACAGGTCTTGGCCTGGAACGTCGACTGTTTATTCTATTCCATTGATGCTGCCTGACCTGCTGAGCTCCCCCAGCACTTTGTGTGTTGTTATCTTGGATGATGCGTCTATACTTAGAATACATCGAATTCTATGTATTAAATAGAATACATCTCTATTCTAGGAGAATTGTAAACTACGTCGGAGGCATGGATTCAGGTTAAGTTATTCAGTCCTTTCACAGTAAGTATCCAAACCGATGGATGATTGGTTAGAAAGTCTATATACTAATTATGCAAATTTCCTGACGCCATGTGATTTGAGGAGCCATAGGATTCCGTCAACTGTGCGATCCCGCATCCCACTTCCTCACTAAATGCAAAGGGTTGTTAATCTCAGCCGCTGCAGAGAAACTGCACTTCACGTAGCCCGTCCCTTCGATGTAATTGCTCAGGGCCCTGTAGAGGGAGAGCAACTTAAGTGGGAACGTATGAAGGACAAAACGTGAATAACTGCTGATTGACAGCTGCTTGTAAATCCCAGCTACCTGTCCTTGGAGAGAAACCAGGTTATAAAATAAAACAGGAAAATGATTATCTTCCACCATCTTTACACGACTTCACTGTTTTAGACATAACGCTGAAATATTCTAGTTTTGCACATAATCTTCAGGATTCACCTTCTTAATGAGGCTGTAACCACCACAAGTTAATTAAGTAATGTTGACTAATTCTTTTTTAAGAATATGCGATATGGAAATAAATACTTAGAGAGCCGCACGTACGGTTGCACACATACACGCATCTGTGTGCACATACAGTGACAGGGACATAGTGTGTAGATGCATATTGTTACACATGCATCCATCTCACAAGTCCACAGTCTCACACACTCATACATGCGTGCACCCTTGCACGGACACACACACATGCGTATGTGAACACATAAATTCACATTGGCGTATATGCGTACATGCTTACAGGTGTGCTTACACACATGTTCAAACTCATATTCATAAATGTGTACCTGCACACTCACAATCATAAGCATGCACGCACACACACGTATGTGAACATACATGCACATGCACACAGTCACAAACATGTGAGCATGCCCACCGATATTCAAACACACACACACATATGCATTAGTAAACATACAGCATGGATGTCAGCAGACACACACACACACACACACACACACACACACACACACACACACACACACACACACACACACACACACACACACACACACACACACTCGCTACGATTTGTAAAAGGTTTATGTCCCTGGAAATTGTCTTATTAAAGAGTATAGAAATGACATGAGGAACTACAATATGGGCATTTCAGTACATCATATTCATTAGAGTAAAAAACGGCTTTATAAATCGCAGATATGTACACCCAAACAATCACTTGAATTGCAATGAAAATTTGTAATCAAAGAATTATTGTCCAAAGTATTACTGCATATGGACAGTAATTCTTTGATTACAAATATATATTATATAAATATTTGCATATTACAGCTTTAAAAGATGAGACGTGCTACTGTGCTGCTTGCAAGTACTATGACAGGTTTCTGACTCTGCTTCAAGTAAACTGCACTATTGCTCACCACAGCGAGTGGGAACATTACATTTATTTTATTTAAAATCCTCAGAATTGAACTAAAAGCTAGGACCTGTGACGATGGTCATGAAACAGGCGTTGATTGTTAAAGCCCACCCTGCTGCTGAAGTCACTCAGGAAAAGAAATTGGCTGTTTTTACCTGGTTTGGCCAATATGTGACTCCAGATTCACATCAACTCAGGTCTCTTTGAAATGATGAAGGGTCTCGGCCTGAAAACACCGACTCTTTATTCCCTTCCATAGAGGCTGCCTGACCTGCTGAGTTCCTCCAGCTTTTTGTGTATGCTGTTCTGGATTTCCAGCACGTACAGAATCTCTTGCATTCTCTTAAACTGTTCTGCAGCACTGCACACGAAGCAAACCAGCTCGATGTCAGTCAGGGATCAGCACTTGAGTGGTTCGACCCTCAGTGATGCAGAGTTTAAGGAGGAAACATCGGCGGTAGCATTAAAGGGAATGTATTGAATTGCTGCTACAATGAATGCAGATATAGAGATCACTCAGTTGTACTTATGTGTATATTATGAATAGTAGAGGCTATCAGAGCTTGTAGAGCTGCTGTTTCACTGCTCATATAAGCCCGGTTCAATCCAGATGTCAGCTGCTGTCTGGTTCAAGGTCGAACGCCCTCCCTGTGACCATGTGAATTTCCTTAAGGTGCTCCGGTTTACTCTCGCAACACAAGGATGAGCATGTAGGCTGGATAATTGGCAGCTGTAAATTGACCTAGTGTGTAGGTGTGTGGGAGAATGTGTGTTGATGGGAAGGTGGAGAGAACAAAATTAGGATTGGTATATGATGAATGTAAATAAGCATTCCATGGTTATTGCAGACTTGGTGGGCCAGACCTGTTTCTATGCTGTATGACTCTACCAACTAAATATACATGATAAAGATGCACTCAGTGGCCACTTTATTAGCACATCTGCTCGTGAATGCAAGTATCTAATCAGCCAATGTTGTGGCAACAACCCCATATATAAAATCATGCAGACATTAATAAGAGATTCAGTTGCTGTTCTGACCAAACATCAAAATGGTGAAGCAATGTGTCTTAAGTGACTTTGACTGCGTAATTATTGGTGGTGCCAGATGGGGTAGCTTGAGTATTTCTGAAACTGCGGATCTCCTGTGATTTTCTTCCACAACAGTCTCTAGAGTTTACAGAGAGTGGTGCGAAAGAAAACGGAAGTCACCCAGTGAGCAGCAGTTCTGTGGGCAAAAGTGCCTTGTAAATGAGAGAGGTCAGAGGAGAATGGCCAGACTGGTTCAAGATGACAGGAAGGCAACAGTAACTCAAATAACCGTGTGTTGCAACAGTGGTATTCAGAAGAGCATTTCTGAATGCACAACACATCAAACCTTGAAGTGGATGGGCTACAGTACAGAAAAGCATGAGCATAGATACAGTGGCCACTTCATTGGGTAGAGAAGATACCTAATAAATTAGCCACTGAGTATATATTTAGGAAAAAAATAAGGATTGGCAATAAATGCCCGTGATGCTCATATTCTGTAACTGAATAAATGAATGAACAGAGCTTTTAGCTGCTTTTTGTTAATATGCAGTGTGTAGGTTTATACTGGAGCCAATATGAAATGCCTTAATGTTACTCTTTTCAAGCATTTAACTCAGCTGACCCCCATTTAACTGGTAGCTGAAACCATAGGAATTTTTGCAAATCAACTTAATTTTATGGTCCCATTCCAACATGAGCCAGGCAGAAGAGTCTTGAGATAAAAAACTGGACAGGATGAAGAATGAGCTGGCACCTGCAATCTTGAAAGAAATCATTCCTTTCTGGGATCTTGTTCAAGCTAACACTTCTGCCGTAATGAGCTGAGAACGATGGCATTCATGAGCATTTGAGTCTAATTTTTCCAGAACAAGTTGTTGAGAAAGTTGGGGCTCCTAAGAGATTACTAAGATTATATTCGCAATGGAGAAAAAGAATATTGTGGTGTTTTTTTTTCCCCAGAAGGTTTACTGCATGGACACATTAGGGGACTACTTTTGTTCACTCTTGGAAATGAACTTTGTGAATGGATTCCAATGGACATTAACCATGCCGGACATGTCTCCCCTTCTCGCTTGCCTCTCCTGAGAACTCCACAGTCATAGTTTCTCTTTCTCAACAACCTATCATGCTTTTACCTCATCTGTCCAGTGGAGGACTAAGTTTCATATGGTGGAAGCCATAGCCCCAGACACTGGCCATCCTGACAGCCTTCTGAAATCCCATGCACCTTCTCCACTGTTCCTACCCATTTCTGAACATCAGAGATGTTTAGATACAACTGGAAATCTTTTAAATAACATTAGAAATTAAATGCTAATAAAAAAAAATCAAAAACATAATAAACTAATTTAAAGATACGTCTAACATAACAAAATAATTAAAATATTAATAGTTATTAAAATTGTGTGGGCAAAACACCTTCACTTACCTCTCAGAAAGCTGCATTCAGCTGAGTATGGTTGAGCCCAGTCACAAGCTGTGACTGGTGTAAAGCTGACGGCCAGTGATAAAGTCAATGGAAAGTACAGCACAGAAACAGGTCCTTTTGCCCATCAAGTCTGTGCCAGGCTTCTTAAACTGCCTATTCCCATTGACCTGTACTGGGACCATAATCCTCCAAATGGCCCTACCATCCATGTACCTATCCAGACTTCTTTTGAAACTCAGCTTGCATGCACCACTTACGCAGGCAGATTGTTCCACGCTCTCACAACCATTTGAGTAAAGAAGTTTTCCCTCATGTTCTGCTAAACTTTTCACCTTTATGTGGCGTACATGGCAACTTGGTAAATTATTGGATCATCCAATGAGGAGGCCGGGGACAGAAGCGCTATTATCGAATCTCTGAGTGCCCCAAGGATCTGCACTGATAAGTAAGTCCTGAACAGGCAGCTGTACTCGGAACACCTAGACAATAGTTGCACAGAGAATTGTCAGCATGAACTGATGCAATGCAAATAAGTGCGCAGGAAGAGAATACAAAGGTGACCAAATTAGTACTTAGTGCTGGCAACCAAAGATAAGTTTTTTATCCCCTCTTGTGTGTGCCTGTATTTACTTGGACATAATAAAATGGGGAGCTCAAAAGTGGTGGCAAAATGGAACTGCTTACACTGCAAGCAAAGGATAGGAAGTCGTGCCTAGTGGATAGAATTAAAATTAGATTATAACTTAATCTTCGATTAACTTCTTTTACAACTGTAGTTAGGAGACTATCAGCAACATGAGAAAGCAGCTGGGCTCATGAATTCATAGTTAATTTACTTGCTTTTTGTCTCATATCAATAGCGGCCTTTTCAAAGAAAATTATCTGGGACACGACCTAGTCAGCCCTGTCTAATAACAAATTACTTGCACCACATACAATCAGTAGCCACTTTATTAGGTACAGGAGGTATATGCTCATGATCTTCTGTTGCCCGAGCACATCCACTTTAAGGTTTGATAGCTGGTGTATTCAGAAATGCTTTTCTACACACCACTGATGCAATACATGGTTATTTGAGTTAATATCGCCTTCCTGTCAGCTTGAACAAGGCTGGCCTTTCTTCACTGACTTCTCTCATTAGTAAAGTATATTTTCCCACATAACAACCATTCACTGGATGCTTGTATGTTATTTTTTATGCACTATTCTCTGTAAACTCTAGAGACTGTTGTGTCTGAAATTCCCTGGAGATCAGCAGTAGCTGGGATGCTCAAATCACCTCATCCGGCACCAACAATCATTCCATGGTCAAAGTCACGTAGATCACCTTTCTTCCCCATTCTGATGTTTGTGTGTGACCAGCTGAACCTCTTGACCATGCCTGCATGTTTATTGCAGCCACATGATTCTCTGATTGGATATTTGTATAGGTGTGCCTAATAAAGTGGCTTCTGAGAGTACTTAACCAGACATCTTCTAGATCAGCTGAACAACTTATCACTCCTACAAGTAATTAGAGCTAAAAATAAAAAAAAATCCATGATATTCTGCAGAATGAACACATCAATACTCATACATTGAAGTATAAAAAAGCTTAGATTTTGAAAGTTTTTTACTCCTTTGCCGTGAATGCTTTAACTAGAATAACACTAAATGATATAGTGCATCTTTTCTGTACTCCAGAATGTCTTTGCCCAAATATTCCAATGTAAAAGTTATGGTGTGTGATCCAAATCCAACAGGTAACTATAAAACTTAGATTGACATTATTGCGTGCATCAGATGTGCCTCAGCAGGAAGCTCTCACTTCTGACTCATGTGATTGTGGGCTTAACTCCTACTCTAGTGTAAAAGTTGCAGCCGGCTCTCCAAGGCAGTGCTGAGGGGTTGTGAGGGGTCGCCTCCCTGCTGGAGGTGAAGTCTTATCAGATGAGGGATTGGCTCCTCCAGCTGGTGACGGTAATGTTTCCCCATACTGCCTGGAACTTACAGCCTTCAACTGCTATTGGCAAACAGATTATGCCACGTACATAAAATGCTGGAGGAACTCAGCAAGTCAAGCACCATCCATGGAGGGGAATAAACAGCTGATGTTTCGGACAGAGGCACATCTGAAACGTCGACTGTTTATTCCTCTCCATAGATACTGCCTGACCTGCTGAGTTCCTTTAGTATTTTGTGAGTGATGCTCAAGATTTCCAGCACCTGCAGGATCTCTTGGGTTTATCCGCTCATTATCCTGTTGCTCTCTGCAGCATTAATTTGGCTTCTGCGTTCCGTACAATAGTGACTACATGTCAAAAATCCTTTGACAAAGTGCTTCAGGACATCTGGACGGAGACATTCAAGGCACAACATAAATGCCAGCTTTTTCTCTTTCAATACTGCACTGCAGGAACTGCTGGGTTTTGGTCAAGACGTTAACCCAGGTTCCAGGTCATTGCTTGTGGTGGATACAAAACCGTCCGTTTGGCGTAATTCAAAGATCTGGCAGCCCTTCAGATGGTTTAGATACCATCTTTTTCCTCAACTAGAAATATGAAGTGTGCTTCTGCTGCTGTGCAAGGCACCAGCAAGACCTTTTGTATTGGTCATCCTTAGATGCTCAGATTCTGTGAGAGGGCTGTAGTCCTATTGAGGATGCCCTCCCACAAAGGCATCAGGAAATTAGCAGCAACGAAGGCATATTAATTGTTCATATCCCACCTTTACAGAATTTGGAGGGGGCTTGCATACAAATCAATGCACAACTAGTCACTAAACACTGGGGAGTGGGGGGTGGGGAGTTGCTTTGCAGTTCGTATCTTTCCAGTGTCATTCTACAGACAATATCCCTGATCAAAAACAAGAACTGTGCTCCACTTCTTCCCTTCCTAGTTTCAGGTTAACCCAAGTAGCAGATACTGTGTGTGTGTGTGTCTCTCTCTCTCCCCACTGTCCCCGCTGTCCCCACTGTCCTCTCTCTCTCCCCACTGTCTAACCCACTGATCAAATTTCTTGATTTTATTTCAGATTTATGTCATCTGCAGCATTTTATTTTCATGCCAGGCTATTTTTGAATTAATGTAGCCAAGACCACGACCAATTTATGTTGCATTGGACTGGGTGTTGGAACAAAGATACCTAGGGAACTGTTCTTTTAGGGGGAAAGAAATTATAAAAAAACAGCCTGCAGTTGATGGAATTCTGAAATAAAAGCACAACATGCTGGAAGCACCTAAAGTTCAGGAAGCATCTGTGAAGAGAGAAACCGAGTTAACATTTCAAGGCTGACGATAGGTCTTCAACCTGAAACAGCTCTGTGTTTCTCTTTCCATGGAGGCTGCCTAGTCTCCTAAGTCCCATTTGTAATAGAGATGTTAACCAAAGCAAGTGTACTTACAGGCTTCTATTATATCCAGGTCCCCCGCTGCAGCCTCCTCTTTATTGGTGAGACCCATTGAAAATTAGGCGACCATTTTGTCGAGCACTTCTTCTCAATCTACCAAAAGTGGAATTTCTCAGTGGCCTGCCATTTTAATTCTTATTTCCGTTCCCGTTCAGACATCTCAGTCCATGGCCTCTTCTTGTGCCATGATGAGGCTAATCTCAAGGTGGAGGAGCAACACGTTGCATTCCATCTGGGTAGCCTCCAATCTGAGAGCATGAACATCAATTTCTCCTTCTGGTAAAAAGAAAGACCCTCCCCCTTCCCTCTTCTATTACCCACTCTGGCCTCCTACCTCTTCTCACCTGCCTATATCACCTCCACCTGGTGCCCCTTCTTCTCCTCTTTCTTCCATGGTCCACTCTCCCCTCCGATCCGATTTCTTCCTTTAACTTTCCCTCCCACTTGGCTTCACCTATCACCTTCTATCCATCCTCCTTCGCCTCCTCCACCTTCTTATTCTGGCGCCTCTCCCCTTCTTTTCCAGCCCTGAAGGAGGGTTTCGGCCCGAAACAGCGACTGTTTGCTCCACTCCACAGCTGCTGCCCGACCTTCTGAGCTCCTCCAGCGTTTTGTAAATGATGCTTTGGATTTCCAGCACCTGCAGAATTTCTTCTGTTTTGATCTGCAGGTGTTCCATCGCAGAAGGTCCCCATACCATTACATTGCTTCAGTACCAACTCCATCAACAAGCAGGATAGAACCAGACTACAGCGCACAGTGAGGACTGCTGAGCGCATCATTGGAGCCTCCCTGCCCTCTATTGTGGACCTGTACTCTTCCAGGTTGAAGAGGAGGGCGGGGAACATCATAAAGGACTCCTTCCATCCTGCGCACCAACTGTTTGAACTGCTTCCGTCTGGTAGGCGCTTCAGATCCCTCCAGACTAAGACTAATAGGCACTGGAGAAGTTTTTTCCCTGCTGTGGTCACTTTGCTGAACAGTTAACTGCTGGTTAACTGTCAGCTAACTATTACTTGGATTGCACTACCTGTATGTAAAATCTATATTTTCATTTATATTTATCATCTGTTACGAGCAGAGAGACAACATCTGCCGGAAGTAAATTCCTTGTATGTGCACAGGTAGTTGGCGATTAAAGTCTGATTCTGATTCTGATTCTGATTAGGTTGCTGCCACATGGCCTGTTTATAAGAATGGCTCCAATTGCAACTGGACTACACAACATGCTAAAAAGACGGATTCATGTTTATCTGATTGGAATTGTTCAAATGTATCTGGTCAAGTCACTGCCCTTTCTTTGTTAATAGAAAGTAAGATCTGATTCTGGCAAAGAAACAGGCTGCATGAAAATAATAAAGTGATAACTTTTATTTGCTTGATGTACAGATGCCACTCCTGCAGTGCTTAATAGATGGTTGAACATCAACACCCAGGGTACTGTCACAACATGAGTGATTGACAGGTACCTCGGCAGACGGATTAATACATTTTCATTAACAGGCAGAATCTTTTTCTGGGCACTGGCATGAGACTGGCACATCACTTCGGCTCCCACCTCAACTGCAGAAACTGCCAGTAGGGATGGGATTTCCTTTACAATTCATTCACAGGGACCGGGCTCTCCTGGGCAATGTTAAGCATTGGGATTTGGAGCCAAATTGCCTCCTTCTGTGTCAAAACAAGAAAATTGATTTGAAGCCCATGAATGGCCTGCTGTCCTATTCTGGCAGTCAACCATGTTGGGACTGGACTCACATGTAGGCCAGACCCAGTAAAAATGGCACATCTCTGCCCCCGAAGTGAGCCAGATGGGTCTTGATGACAATCCAGTAGTTCCGTGGCTATCACTGCCTTTTCAATTACTGGTATTTAATTAACAAATGTAATTTGAATTCATGCCTTGGATCTTTGTCCCTCAATTGTTATAGTGTCATTATGCCATCATACCACTGAATACACGGAAGGCGTGAAAAGAGGACAAAAAGCACTTGGAACAAATTGGCAAAGACCTGCCTGAGCAATTCCAAAGAAGGTGGAAGGCATGGAGAACCTTTATCTGAGGGAAAATCATTTGAATTTTTGTTTATTAACCACTAACTTGTCGTGTACTGTATTCAACCACCACCTTATAATAAAAACTCTGGTTAACAGCAGACTGTGTTACTCGTTTGATATCCCACCTCGGCAATACTGTCAATACACCAGAGCATGGGCCTGTCGCCTGTTGGCAGAAGTGGCTGAATGTCAGCACTAATTCAAATACTTGTACCCAAATTGTATGTTCAGTAGCAGCAACAATGCAAGGCCAGGTGTTCACAATCGCGGACGGGGGAATATACCTCACCCCCAACCAAAGCCTCAGATGCCCTCTTCCCCAAGGAAAATGCTTCCTACCTCACATTCCCTTGAGCCGGGTCTGTAGGTGCCTGCCGCCGTTCCATTGACCAACACGTCCACCGTTTCGGAGTTGGTTGGCTTGTAGTCCACATAGTACTCTTGCAAGGGGGAGTTAATTTGCCTCTCGCACTCCCTCTTCTTTTTCCGGCGCCTCTTCATCAGAGACCGCTGTTGCAGCTGCTTCATGCTGGCAGGGTACCTCTTCCAGGAGACATAAATCACCAACAAGATCATGGTTACGGACAGGAAGAGCGCCACACTCCCCGCTATTATCTTGTGAAAGGAGACATGTTCAAAGTCGTGCTCCAGCTCAGGGATAGATTCATTGGAAGGATGGATGGAGACAGGGGGCTGAGGCTTACTGACCACAGCTGTCGGCTTGGGGGTGAGTGCCCTGTGGGTTGTCTTCGAGCCTTGTGGCCTCTGGGTGGCAACTGGGGTGACTCCAGCGCAAATTTTGTAGTGGTCAACGGCTTCCATGACGTTGTAGCCCTGGAGAGACTTGGGCCCTGCGCAAATCATGGCGCTCTCCCTGTAGCCTTGGAAATTCTTCAGCCAGTTGACCAGCGAGCAGATATTCCTGTTGCACTCCCAGATGTTGGAAGAGAGGCTGATGGTTGTCAGGGAGGTCCAGGAGCTGAGGATCTCCTGGCTGATGGTGGTGAGCTTGTTGGAGTTGAGGTGGAGGCTGTGCAGGTTCGGCACACACTGGAACACGCCGGGCACAATAGCTTGGATCTCGTTCCCGGACAAGTCCAACTTTTGCAGCGAGCTCCACGTCCATGACATCCCTTGGCTGAAAACCCTGATCCTGTTCCACTGGAGATAGAGAGTCCGCAGGCTGGACAAACGCGGGAAGTGCGCGAGGTTGACCTTGGAGAACTGATTGTGCTCCAGATGCAGCTCGGTCAGCTTCATGAGGCCGGCGAAGGCATTCCGCGCCAGACTGCGGAGCCGGTTGTAACCAAGGTCCAAGAACTCCAAGTTACGGCAGTCCTGAAAAGCCCGGACCGGTATAGCTTTCAACGAGTTCGATCTCAGGTGCAGGCTCTGAAGTTTCCTCAAACCCTTGAACTGCAGCGACTGCAAGACGTGCATCTTATTGTAGGAGAGATCCAAGTTGCGTAGATTGGGCACCGGGTGGAAGGTGCCATTGTGCAGCCGAGTGATATTGTTAGAGCTGAGAATTAACTCTTTCAGCCGGCGGATGCCTTGGAACGCGTTCTCGTCCACCGCGTTGACATAGTTGTGATCCAGATAGAGCCAGGTGAGTTGATTCAGCCCGGAGAATTGGTTGGGTTTAAGGGACTTGATACTGTTGTACCGGAGGGAGAGACCGAGCGACCCCGAGGAAATGTTCCTCGGGATTTCTTGCAACGCCTGGGACTCGCAGTAGACTATCTTTCCATCGCAGCGACATGTCCTCGGGCACACTCGCTCAGCACCGGACAGCGCCGTCAGTAACACCGCGGGAACCAGGACCAGCACAGATCTCGGGGCAATGAGATATTTTCATGAAACCTGCAAGGACGGGAGCGAGAGAGAAAGAGAGGGGGGGGGGGGGGGGGGGGTGAGAGAGAGAGAGAGATGAGCGCCGATTAGAGAGGGCAAATACAAAGCCGTCGGCGCAATATGTGTTGCATTCGTATGTCCCAGAGCGCAGGATTAGTTAATGAACGCCGGTTATTATTTTGAGCAGCCCACGACAGAGGGGGAACCGCGCCAATCAATGCACTGTTTATTTTGTTAAAACGATGCAGATGTCAAATCCGGCTACATAGCTAATAATAATGGAAAATACGACTCCTGGTTAGGAAAGGGGTTTTAAACAGGTGCCTCACTTACCCATGCTGTTGCCGCGGGTCCCAATCCCTGCTGTTTATTCCGCTCT